>NC_057812.1:393486129-393786129 GCF_018294505.1 Triticum aestivum | reverse complement strand
GGCGAATGGTAAAACCAATGTTGGGGATTGCTGGAAGAGTTTTATTCAAGGCGAACTACCAAGGGGTTCCCATTATAAACCAACCGTGTAAGGAACGCAAAATCAAGGAACATAACACTGGTATGACGGAAACTAAGGCGGCAAGAGTGGAACAAAACACCAGGCATAAGGCTGAGCCTTCCATCCTTTACCAAGTATATAGGTGCATTAAAGTAGACAAGATATAATAATGATATCCCAACAATAAACAGGTCCCAACAAGGAACAAACTCCAATCTTCACCTGCAGCTAGCAACGCTATAAGAGGGGCTGAGCAAAGCGGTAACATAGCCAAACAACGATTGGCTAGGAAAAGGTGGGTTAGAGGTTTGACATGGCAATATGGGAGGCATGATTAGCAAGTGGTAGGTATCGTAGCATAGGCATAGCAAAAGAGCGAGCATCTAGCAAGCAAAGATAGAAGTGATTTCGACGGTATGGTCATCTTGCCTGCAAAGTTCTCCGAGTTGACTTGATCCTCGTAAGCGTACTCAACGGGCTCCTCGATCACGTACTCGTCTCCCGGCTCTACCCAAGTAAGAACAACAAGCACAGGGAGACACAATCAACCACGTGCAATGCACAAACAACATGATTTAAAACATGTCATGATAGATGCGGTATGCGATGCATATGCATGATTCGGAAAGGAAATATTGAACCTGGACTCAACTTGGAAAACCAAGAGTCCCACTAGAAAGGGGAGTTGATTCCGGTCGAAATTGATATAAAGATCACCGGAATCGGATGCACGGTTTGGAAATGACAAGCAAAACAAATATGGCACCGGTATACGATTAACAGCACGAGACCATCTAAATGCATCAAGAACAACATGCTACAGCACTCTAACATAGCAACAAAATACATGGCAGGGATCCACTCAAGATTCTTCACAAAAGATGAACACTGAGCTACGGCTAATTCACTCAATAGTAAGCTCAAACAAGCATGGCAAAAGTGCAAAAGATTATAGGTTACAGACTTAGTGAAATTAACAACAAGTCAGGAATTTAACATCAGGAAGCAAAGTTTAGAGCACGAAAAATTACATTCTACAGGAACATATCATGGCAAAGCAAGGCATGGCATGAAGATACTCAAAGCATACAACAAAAGTCCCTTACTGACCTTAAGCAAAAAGGGATCAGAAGATACAATGGCAACCATGTGAAGATAGCAATTAACGTTAACAGATTCAGACTTAGTGAAAAATTGGAACATGGCAAAACAGATATCAAGTAGGCATGTTTACGAGCTCAATGCACTCACCACAAGGCAGGAATTGCATGAGAAACTAAGCATACACCCAGCAAGTAGACATGGCATAGAAGCTAGACATGGCAAGAACAACAACATAGCATGCACGGATCAATAACAACAAGCTCGACAAAATTGCTAAACATATTAACAATCTGCCAGGAACATTTTATAGCAAAAGTAGAGCTCGATTGGCTCAAGCTAGGGTGCTCCATAAATGCAAACAAAGACATGGATGGATAGAGCACCACAATATCTACAAAACTTCCTTACTGATCATGCTCAAAAGAGGCACGGATCACTTGGTAGCAACATGAATACATGGCATAAAAATTACAGGCGGGGCATAAAAATTAGAGGGGCGGCGGCCGCGGGGTCGAGGGACGAAGCGGCAGGCGGGGCAGCGCGCTTGGCGGTTGCGGTCTCCGGCGACGACCTTGGGCGGTGGCGCAGCTGCACCGGCGCGGGAGGCGACGAGGGGCGAGCGGCGCGCGGCAGGAGGATGGCAGTGCGGGGCGCGGGTGCTACTGCGGGCCAGGGAGGGCCGGCAATAGGCCCCGCGGGCCCTGGCGGCGCGGCAATGTGAGCACGGGGTGGTGGCCAATAGGCCGGTGACACATGGCACTGGCGGGAAGAAGCAGACGTGTCTGGTCGGACGGAATTTTGTCCGGCGGCGCGTGGAGAGGGAGGGGTCTAGGGTTTCGTCCCGATTTGGAATGGAGGGGTCTTTATATAGGGGTAGAGGGAGCTAGGAGGCTCCAAATTGAGCACGGTTTGCGGCCACGCGATCGTGATCGAATGGCCTAGGTGATGGGAGAGGTTTAGGTGGGTTTTGGGCCACTTTGGAGGGGTGTTGAGCTGCAACACACACGAGGCCTTCTCGGTCCCTCGGTTAACAGTTGGAGTATCAAACGAAGTCCAAATGGCACGAAACTTGACAGGCGGTCTACCCATAGTAAACCAAGGCTGCATGAAAAATCTCGGTCCAATCCAAAAACATTTAACACCCGCACACAAAAAGAGGTAGAAAGGGACACCGGAGGACATAGGAGCGTCGGAATGCAAAACAGACAATGGGGAAAATGCTCGGATGCATGAGACGAACACGTATGCAAATGCAATGCACATGATGATATGATATGAGATGCATGACAAAGACAAAAGCACATGGAGACCAAAACCCGACAACGAGGAAATACCATAACTTAGTGCCAAAAATGGCAAGAGTTGGAATACAAATATGGCAGGTTACATACGGGGTGTTACAACACTCCACCACTACGAAAGGATCTCGTCCCGAGATCTAGGACTGGAAAAACTCCGAGTACTCAGAACGGAGGTGATCCTCGCGTTCCCAGGTGGCTTCACAGTCGGAATGATGTGACCACTTGACTTTCAGGAATTTGATTGACTTGTTGCGAGTCTTGCGCTCAGTTTCTTCAAGAATAGCAACTGGGTGCTCACGATAAGACATGTCTTCTTGGAGATCAATCTCTTCGAAGTTGATAGTGTGGTCAGGAGTCTTGAAACACTTGCGGAGTTGAGAGACATGAAACACGTCGTGCATGTTTGCAAAGTTGGAGGGAAGCTCAAGTTGATAGGCGAGATCGCCTCTTTTGCTGATGATCTTGAAAGGACCCACGTATCTAGGGGCAAGCTTCCCTTTGATACCGAAGTGGCGAGTACCTTTCATTGGAGAGATGCGGAGGTAGACATGGTCTCCGATCTCAAAAGCCAAGTCACGATGCTTGCTATCATAGTAACTCTTCTGGCGCGATTGCGTGGCTTTGAGATTTTCGCGAATGACTTTGCACATTTCTTCAGCCTCTGTGATCAAGTCATTGCCAAGGAGTTGGCGTTCACCAGTTTCTGACCAATTAAGAAGAGTACGACACTTCATGCCATAGAGAATCTCGAAAGGGGCCTTGCCCGAACTCGCTTGGAAGCTGTTGTTGTAGGAGAACTCGATATATGGAAGACAATCTTCCCACTTCATGCCGAAAGAAATGACACATGCCCTGAGCATATCTTCAAGAATTTGATTGACCCTCTAGACTTGGCCACTAGTTTGAGGATGAAAAGTTGTGCTGAAGCAAATGTTGGTGCCCATGGCCTTTTGAAAAGAATCCCAGAACTTGGAGGTAAAGATGTTGCCACGATCTGAAGATATCAACTACGGAATGCCGTACAGGGAGACAATCCTGGAGGTATATAGCTCTGCCAACTAAGCTGCTGTGATAGATTCTTTGATAGGAAGAAAATGAGCCACTTTAGTGAGCTTGTCGATGACAATGAAGATAGCATCATTGCCACGCTTGGACTTTGGAAATCTAGTCACGAAGTCCATCTCAATGTGGTCAAACTTCCATTCTGGAATGGCAAGAGGTTGGAGGAGAGCAGCTGGTCGTTGGTGATCTTCTTTCACTCTTCTGCAGACATCACATTCATTCACGAACTAAGCAATCTCGCGCTTCATTCGCGTCCACCAATACGATTGATTGAGGTCCTGGTACATCTTTGTACTTCTAGGGTGGATAGAGAGGAGTGAATTGTGAGCCTCGTTCATAATGACTTTACGAAGGTCACCTTTAGGCACAACAATGCGATCCTCTAAGAATAAAGTATCCTTGTCATCAAGACGATAGCACTTGTACTTGGGTTGACTCTTGGCAATCCCAATCTTCACCTTCTTCACCATAGCATCAAGAAGTTGAGCCTCACGAATCTGATCTTCCAAAGTAGGAGAGACTTGGAGGTTGGCAAGGAGTCCTTGAGTAACAACTTGAAGATTGAGTTTGCGGAAAGCTTCACAAAGATCTGGTTGGTAAGACTTGATAATCAGACTGTTGCAGTAAGCCTTTTTTCTCAATGCGTCAGCAATTACATTGGCCTTGCCTGGAGTATATTCGATACTCAGATTATACTCTTGAATCATCTCGACCCAACGAGTTTGCCTGAGGTTGAGGTTTGGCTGAGTGAAGATGTACTTGAGACTCTTATGATCAGTGAAGATGTCCACTTTTCTTCCCAACAAGAGATGTCTCCAAGTTAAAAGAGCATGGAAAACTGTCGCCAACTCGAGGTCATGAGTGGGGTAGTTCTTTTCATTGGGCTTCAACTGGCGAGAGGTATAGGCCACAACTTTCTTCTCTTGCATCAACACTGCACCAAGACCTTGAAGGGAAGCATCACAGAAGACCTCAAATAGTTTGGATTCATCATGAGGAGTCAGAACTGGAGCAATGACTAACTTCTCTTTTAGGGTGTTGAAACCGATGTCACATTCAGGAGACCAGACATACTTCACATGCTTCTGGAGAAGGTTGGAAAGAGGCTTCGTGATCTTTGAGAAGTTCTCAATGAACCTTTGACAATAGCTTGCGAGCCCAAGGAAGCTGCAGAGTTTCTTCACATTCTGAGGTGGTTCCCAATTCATAATTGCAGACACCTTCTCAGGATTCACCGCTATGCCCTTGGCAGAGATGATATGTCCAAGGTAGAGAACCTCATCGAGCCAAAACTCGCACTTTGAAAACTTTGCATAAAACTGATGTTCTCTGAGTTTATCCAGCACCAAATGCAAGTGCTTGGCTTGATCCTCCTTGTTCTTGGAAAAGACCAAAATGTCATCGAGGTAGACCAAGACGAAGTCATTTGTGTAGGCGTTGCAGATGAAGTTCATCATGCGAAAGAATGTTGGAGGAGCGTTGACGAGGCTGAAAGACATGACAATGTATTCATATGAAGCATAGCTTGTTCTGAATGCTGTCTTGGGGATATCTTCTTCATGAATGCGAATCTGATGATAGCCCATACGGAGGTCAAGCTTGGAGAATACTTGAGCACCTTTGAGTTGTTCAAACAGCTCATTGATGTTGGGATGTGGGTACTTGTTCTTTATGGTCTTCTTGTTCAATGGACGGTAGTCGACACAAAGTCGGTCAGTTCCATCCTTCTTCTTGACAAAAAGTACTCCACAACCCCATGGAGAAGAACTAGGCCGGATGAGACCCATACGCTCTTGAATATCGAGTTTCTTCTTCAGCTCCTTTAACTCTTCAGGTCCAAGCTTGTAAGGATGTTTTCAAATAGGTTCCGTGTCAGGCTCAAGATCGATGACGAATTCAACTGGCCGGTGCGGAGGCATTCCTGGAAGCTCTTCAGGAAAGACGTCTTGGTATTCGCAAACGACTGGAATTTGAGAGATGGCATCCAGCTCGCCCTTCTCATTGAGAGAGAACAGTCGAATGGTATCATCCCGAGCGGCAAAGACGATTACATCCTCAGAAGAATGTGTCAATTGAATCTGCCTGGCAGCACAATCAAGCTGAGCCTTGTGCTTAGAGAGCCAATCCATTCCAAGAATAAGATCAATATCCGAGTTGCCAAGGACCATTGGAGAAGACAGAAACTCATAGTCACCCAATGTGATAGTAACATCCGGAGCCATCATTTTGGTGTTCATGAACAAACCCGGAGAAGAAACCGCTATCGGCTTAGCCAAATCAACATTATGCACATCATGCATGGATGCAAAAGGCTTCGATAAGAATGACAAAGATGCACCAGTATCAAAAAGAACTCTTGCAGGAATATCATTAACAGGAAGGTTACCCATGATAACTTCTGACGACTCCTCTGCCTGAGTTGCGTTCATCATGTTGATCTTAGCAGACTTGGGGTTATGCTTGACCACTGCAGTGCTAGCAGATCTCACAGGAGGAGGAGGAGGAAGACGCCTCTGATTGAAGCATTTGTTGGCATAGTGACCCTTCTACTGACACTTGTTGCACGTGACCTCCAAGAGCGGACGGTGATATGAAGCACTTGATCTTGTAGCATGAGACGAAGTCTTCTTCTAAAAGCCTGGGTTGGGTGGGTGGGAAGATCCATTGCCACCTTTGCTCTTCTGCTGATAAGGCTGACGGAACGGAGGAGGAGGCAACTAATAATTTTGCTGCTTAGTCACCACTTGAGTTGAGGAAGAAGGAGTTGCATCTCTGACTCGCGTCTTGGAAGCATCACACTTGAGTTGAGCAGTCTCTTGTTTCAGTGCCATGTTCTAAAACTCATCGTGCTTCTGCGGCTCAAAAAGCACGAGAGAAAGTTGGAGATCTTCTCTGAGGCCACCTCTGAACTGATAAATCATGCCCTTCTCGTCAGGGACGTCCTGCTTGGTGAAACGAGCGAGCTTCTAGATCATGATGTTGTATTGGTAAACAGACAAGCTGCCTTGCTTCAGGTTGCGGAATTCCTCACCCTTGCTCTCAACAACACTCTGAGGCATGTGCTAAGCTTTGAAGTCTTGACGGAATTCATCCCAGGTAATCACACGGCCTCCTCTGGAATCTTTGTATTGATGAAACCATTCTACAGCTTGGTCTTTGAGTTGGAACGAGGCAAACATGACAAAGTCCTCAGGCCTGACGTTGCTACACTCGAAATGCTTCTAGATATCCACGAGCCAATCATCAGCATCTATTGCCTTGACACAGTTGCTGAAGGTCTTTGGCTGATTAGCGAGGAACTGGTTGAGTGTAGCAAACTGATTCTGATTGTTGCCATGGCCATGATTCCCTTGGTTGCGCTCTTGCAAAATTTGCATGATCAGCTGTGTGTTTGCATTGGTAGAGGCCATCAAAGCTTGCCATGCCTCCGGAGGTGGAGGTGGTGGTGGCGGATCAGGATTCGGAGTCGTACGCATTGGAGGAGCCATCCTGAAGAGGGTGACATCCGTTAGCATCTTGATAGACATATATTCAACCTGAATCAAATGGATCGAAATTGCAACATATAGTCTTAACATCTTAACAAAATGAACGAATGCATTCCAATTGAAATGGTCACACTTCCATAAATTGAGAAGCCACTTAGATAGAGGTAGAAGAATAAAACAACAAGGTACGGATATGAACAAATACTTGGTGAGGATTACCCAATCACAAACCAAATATCCGCGGAATAAATACTAGAGCTACATGAATTCCCACCTATGAAACTCTCGAACCTTTCCGGTTATGCAATCAGGTGTTAGGGATACACGGGAAGCATAATATCTCAGCCAAAGCTAGCAAATCCTACATCCAGCTATATCCATCCTTCAACACATAACCAAGAAACCTTCGGAAATCATTTACCTCAACCTTCGAAAAGCATCCGTTATACAAGTTATGGTAATACTCCCGAACTCCCGCCCCAGTACTGGGTGGCATCGAGGTTATCTCACCAACAACTGCATAAAAGAGATTTCCGATGTCAGCGAAACTCAGGTATTCCAGAATTGCAACGATCAAATTGTGACGACAACACCTTGGAGATCAACTCCTCGGGACACTGCCACAACCCCTAAATGTCAGGTGGCACTAAGAACAATGTTCTTGTCACAAAACCATCGGAACGATTCCAAGATACCCGCGTGATCCTAATTTTTTTTAGTGAAATTTGAGAAGAGAAGAGTCAAAACTCTACGTCAGGATGCCTCACGAGAGCGACGAAGGTACTGAGGAGTAAAAAGAATCCTACTCTCCGATATATATAATCCTAAATGAGTCAAAACATTTTTCTAGACTCAACAACGCCAGCGATTCGATCAAGCAGGGGGCTCCTAAAGTCGGGGAAGGCTCTGATTACCAACTTGTAATGCCCTCGATGCGGCTATATCTCCCACGTGTCGAAGCACGACTTAGAGGCATAACCGCATAGAAAGCAATGTCGCAAGTGAGGTAATCTTCACAACAACCCATGTAATACATAAGGGAAAGAGATACATAGTTGGCTTACACTCGCCACGTCACACAAATAGCATAAATATCATTACATTCATCCAGTTACACTCAAGGTCCGACTACGGAACCAAAATAAATAACAACCCCAAATGCGACAAAAGTCCCCGATCGCCCAACTGGGCACCACTACTGATCATCTAGAAAGGAAACATAGTATCGTCCTGAGTCCTCATCGAACTCCCACTTGAGCTCAGTCGAATCACCTGGAGCGGTATCATCGGTCCCTGCATCTGGTTTTGGAAGTAATCTGTGAGTCATGGGGACTCAGCAATCTCACACCCTCGCGATCAAGACTATTTAAGCTTATAGGTAGGTAAAATGTATGAGGTGGAGCTGCAGCAAGTGACTAGCATATATGGTGGCTAACATACGCAAATGAGAGAGAGAAGAGAATGCAAAGGCACGGTCGATGAACTATGATCAAGAAGTGATCCTGGAACAACGTACGTTCAAGAAATAACATGAGACCGTGTTCTCTTCCCGGACTCCGCCGAAAAGAGACCATCATGGCCACACACTCAGATGATTCATTTTAATTAAGTTAAGTTTCAGGTTATCTACAACCGGACATTAACAAATTCCCATCTACCCATAACCACGGGCACGGCTTTGGAAAGATCAAATCCCTGCAGGGGTGTCCCATCACAAGCTCTCACGGTCAACGAAGGATATTCCTTCTCCCAAGACAATCCAATCAGACTCAGAATCCCGGTTACAAGACATCTCGACAATGGTAAAACAAAACCAGCAAAGCCACACAAATGTGCCGACAAATCCCGGTAGGAGCTGCACATATCTCGTTCTCAGGGCACTCCGGATGAGCAAGATGTCGGGTGGGCCAGCCCAGAGTTGCCCCTGGTAGCACCGGACATCGCTCAGTTGGACCAACACTTAGAGAAGCACTGGCCCCAGGGGGGGTTAAAATAAAGATGACCCTTGAGTCCGCTAGACCCAATGGAAAAAGGGTAGGTGGCGAATGGTAAAACCAATGTTGGGCATTGCTAGAAGAGTTTTATTCAAGGCGAACTGTCAAGGGGTTCCCATTATTACCCAACCGTGTAAGGAACGCAAAATCAAGGAACATAACACCGTTATGACGAAAACTAAGGCGGCAAGAGTGGAACAAAACACCAGGCATAAGGCTGAGCCTTCCATCCTTTACCAAGTATATAGGTGCATTAAAGTAGACAAGATATAATAATATATCCCAACAATAAACAGGTTCCAACAAGGAACAAACTCCAATCTTCACCTGCAGCTAGCAACGCTATAAGAGGGGCTGAGCAAAGTGGTAACATAGCCAAACAATGATTTCCTAGGACAAGGTGGGTTAGAGGTTTGACATGGCAATATGGGAGGCATGATAAGCAAGTGGTAGGTATCGTAGCATAGGCATAGCAAAAGAGCGAGCATCTAGCAAGCAAAGATAGAAGTGATTTCGACGGTATGGTCATCTTGCCTGCAAAGTTCTCCGAGTTGACTTTATCCTCGTAAGCGTACTCAATGGGCTCCTCGATCACGTACTAGTCTCCCGGCTCTACCCAAGTAAGAACAACAAGCAAAGGGAGACACAGTCAACCACGTGCAATGCACAAACAACATGATGCAAAATATGTCATGATATGCGGGATGCAGTATGCGATGCATATGCATGATTCGAAAAGGAAAGATTGAACCTGTCCTCAACTTGGAAAACCAAGAGTGCCACTGGAAAAGGGAGTTGATTCCGGTCAAAAATCGATATAAAGATCACCGGAATCGGATGCACGGTTTGGAAATGACAAGCAAAACAAATATGGCATCGGTCTGCGATTAACAGCACGAGACCATCTAAATGCATCAAGAACGACATGCTACAGCACTCTAACATAGCAAAAAAACACATGGTAGGGATCCACTCAAGATGCTTGACAAAAGATGAACACTGAGCTACGGCTAATTCACTCAATAGCAAGCTCAAACAAGCATGGAAAAAGTGCAAAAGATTACAGGTTACAGACGTAGTGAAATTAACAAGTCAGGAATTTAAAACAGCAAGCAAAGTTTAGAGCACCAAAACTACATGCTACAGGAACATATCATGGCAAAGCAAGGCATGGCATGAAGCTACTCAAATCATACAACAAAAGTCCCTGACTGACCTTAAGCAAAAAGGGATTAGAAGATACAATGGCAACCATGTGAACATAGCAATTAACGTTAACAGATTCAGACTTAGTGAAAAACTGGAACATGGCAAAACAGATATCAAGTAGGCATGTTTACGAGCTCGATGCACTCACCACAAGGAATTGCATGAGAAACTAAGCATACACCCAGCAAGCAGACATGGCATAGAAGCTAGACATGGCAAGAACAACAACACAGCATGCACAGATCAATAACAACAAGCTCGGCAAAATTGCTAAACATGTTAACAATCTGCCAGGAACATTTTGTAGCAAAAGTAGAGCTCGATTGGCTCAAGCTAGGGTGCTCCATAAATGCAAACAAAGACATGGATGGATAGAGCACCATAATATCTACAAAACATCCTTACTGATCATGCTCAAAAGAGGCACGGATCACTCGGTAGCAACATGAATACATGGCATAAAAATTACAGCAGGAAAAGGACTTAGTGAAATTCTAAGTCCCTGAAACCAGCAACACTAAGTAAGCTACTTTGCATGCTTGTGCTAGTCACCACAGAGATCACAAAAATACAAGGCATACACCCTTGTAAAGATGGCATGGCATACTTCAAAACTCATGTAGGGCTCAAGATCATAGCATGCACACATTAATCATGGCAAAAATGACAAAAGTGCATTTGCTGATAATAATCTGGAACTAACATCACATAGCCCTCTTCCAACAACATTTAGGGAATCAATATGAGCTCAAATGAAAATGATGCAATGAGATGGAATGAAGTACTCGTCGAGATGAAAATTCGATATGCTACACGCACGAATCGGAGCAATGGTGATGAAGTTATGCCATGATGAAGATAGCTAAAATATTAGGGTTTGGGGAGAAAAAGTCAACCCCTCGATCTAGATCCAGATCGACCGGTACTGTAGCAGCGCGCAACGAGGTTCGCCGGAGTTTCCCTGTTCGGCGGAGAAGGAAACGAGGTGGCCGGAGGAGGGCGTCGCCGGACTTGAGGGGCCGGGGCGGCGGCCGCAGGGTCGAGGGACGAAGCGGCAGGCGGGGCGGTGCTCTCGGCGGTTGCGGTCTCCGGCGACGACCTTGGGCGGTGGCGCAGCCGCACTGGTGCGGCAGGCGACGAGGGGCGAGCGGCGCGCGGCAGGAGGATGGCAGCATGGGGCGCGGGCGCTGCTGCGGGCCGGGGAGGGCTGGCGATGGGCCCCGTGGGCCCTGGCGGCGCGGTGATGTGGGCACGGGGTGGCGGAAAATAGGGCGGTGACACGTGGCGCTGGCAGGACGAATCGGACGTGTCCGGCCAGATGGAATTTTGTCCGGCGGCGCGTGGAGAGGGAGGGGTCTAGGGTTTCGTCCGGATTTGGAATGGAGGTGTCTTTATATAGGGGTAGAGGGAGCTAGGAGGCTCCAAATTGAGCACGGTTTGCGGCCACACGATTGTGATCGAACGAACTAGGTGATGGGAGAGGTTTAGGTGGGTTTTGGGCCACTTTGGAGGGGTGTTGGGCTACAACACACACGAGGCCTTCTCGGTCCATCGGTTAACCGTTGGAGTATCAAACGAAGTCCAAATGGCACGAAACTTGACAGGCGGTCTACCGGTAGTAAACCAAGGCCGCATGACAAGTCTCGGTCCAATCCGAAAACGTTTAACACCCGCACCCGGAAAGAGGAAGAAAGGGACACCGAAGGACATAGGAGCGCCGGGATGCAAAACAGACAACGGGGAAAATGCTTGGATGCATGAGACGAACACGTATGCAAATGCAATGCACATGATGATACGATATGAGATGCATGACAAAGACAAAAGCACATGGAGACCAAAACCCGACAATGAGGAAATAACATAACTTAGTGCCGAAAATGACAAGAGTTGGAATACAAATATGGCAGGTTACATACGGGGTGTTACATTGGATGATGGCAAATTGATACTAACAGGTCTGTACATGCACAATTTTAGTAACATAGAACTAATAGCACTAAGGCCTTCCACTATATGCCAAAACATGGGTAAAGACAATTGTTGCTACATCTCACACCGGTGCTGTAGCGATCCGACCTCAAACGGTCAAATCTCTGTGCATAAGTGTCATCCCTGGATCGGTAATGCTGAGACACACAGTACTTGAAGGATTTATAACAGAGTTCAATCACACACTTAGTACATAGAATATCTCACAGACAGTACTTATTACAATAATATGGCTGAAGGCCAACTAATTAAGATAATAGTGGAAGGCTTCGAAGGCAAAATGAGTCCATCAACTCCAACAGCATAGCTGAGTGCAAGACAACGACCTAGCGCACCTTACTCTTCGTCTGAAAAGTCTGCAACATAATACGTTGCAACCCGAAATGGGTCAGCACATGGAATATGCTGGCAAAATAACACTGTAGAGCAATGACAGGTAGCAGCTATAACTATATGCATATTTGGCTGGTGGAGGCTCTATGGTTATTTTTGCAGAAAGCTAGTTTTCCCCTACAACAAAGAAATATACTATTTAACAACAAAGTTTGTTGAAAACATTGAGAACGGTAACCCCATGTCAATCCCAATTAAATTAATCATTAAGCCATCAAGTTAATTAAATAAAGTGATGCGATCAACATAATAATTCAAGCACCAGATACTCAAGATGTCCATAACCGGGGACACGGATAACCATGATTAGTTTGTACACTCTCCAGAGGTTTGCGCACTTTTCCCAACAAGACTCAATCACCTCCGTTGATTTCTCGCACTTCATGACGTTTGATAAACGGATGACCCAGACACAGTCTTTCAGAAGCATTGGCCCTTTCGACGGGTAAACCGTACCACCTACATCCCCTACATCTGCTAGTTTACCACTGAAAGAGGTCACACGACATACTCAACTATGCTAGAGCCCATAATGGCTTGTGGCTGCACACGGAAGTTTCCAGCATGAATAACATTACGATCCCTTTGAGCCTAGGTGGCGGACCATAGGATGATCACACGGATTCCCCGGGATCTCCTTAGACAATACTGCATTGCCCCAAGTGCCCACAAACAATCCACCCAAATGTGTGTTAATGTAGCCACCTTAAAATAAACCCTTATTTCATAATAACACTCACAACTGTCATGAATCACTCAAACCAAACCAGGTCTACGAGCATAGCATAGCAGTGTAAGCATAACATATAAGTAACTCCTAGGGTTTGAATGAAAAGGGAAATAGGTACTACCTCAATAACTACTTCCCAAAACCCACATGTTAAGCAGATCCTACTAATGCATAAAAACTGGGTAATACAAGGGTATGATCAAAGTGTGACTTGCCTTGCTGACGATCTGAAAACCCTAGTGACTCGTAGTAGCACGCTTCGCACTTTGGAAACTCTATCGCAAACAAACAATAGCATACATAAGAACTCAAGCATAGATTCAAGGGTAAAACTCAAATAAAAACATTCAAACTGAAACTTCAACTAAAGAGCTTCGATCAGCAAAAAGAATCAATCAAATCGGAGCTACGAAACTCAAATACGATGAAAATAAGTTCGAAAACAAATCTTCTTGGAACCAAATTTTAAATTTTCAAAATCATGTTCAGGTTGTTTAACTAGAAAGAGGGGTTCGAGGCGAAGATTTTGGCACTGGTTTCACTAGATTTGGACGAACGGTTAAAAAGTTGCGAGTGTTTGAAGAACAAGGCCTAATCTGCGATCAAAATAATCGTGGATATGTCCCTGGCAGAAAAATAAAATAAAAAGAAAAACACTAACGAACGAACGTTCGCTAAGAGAGACAAACGAACGAAAAACGTTCGCGAACAGAGATGTTCGGGTGAACATTCACTAAATAGATCCGACGGAAAACCGAGAAAAACCGAGAAAACCCTAACCCTAAAATAAAACCGATCTAGATCGAAAAACTGAAGAAAAAAACAGGTGGCGATTTTTACCGGTTCATGACAAAAACCGGCGGGTTGGTGGCGACGGGATCCGGCGAATGGCGTGGCGGCGTGGGGCGGCTCCGGCGGCGCGGTGGGGCGGCGGCGTCGGTGGCACGCGGCAGCGGCGACGGCAGCGCAGGCAGCAGGCTACGCGGGTGGCGGCGAGCAACAGTAGCGGCTCAGCGGTGATGGTGGCGCGGCTCGGGTGGGGAGAGGCAGCGGGGGCCTTGGCCAATTTAAAGAGGCCGGGGGGTGGCGGCTTGCGCGAGGGGCCGGCGAGGGGGCGGAGTCCGGCTCGGACTCCCCCTCAGCGTCCATGCGGCGCACGGCGGCGACGGGAGGAAGGCGATGCGCGGGGTGGGCCGCGGCCCGGCTCGGCTGGGCCTTTGGCCCAGTCGGGCGGAATCCTTTTTTTAAAAATAAATTCCACCGAAGAAAAAAAATCCTAATAAAACAAAATAAATAAAAAATTCCAAAAATAATTTTGACCGTCTAAATAAAATATTTAGAACAAAGTGAACATTTTCTGTCCTAAAAATGCAATTTTCAAAAATGCATATTTTTCCAATTCAAATAAAATCTCAAATAAAATCCAAATAAAATATATATTTGAATTTTAAAAAATTTCCTCCAATATTCCTCTCTTTTGAAGAAGTCATATTATCTTCCCTCTTTTATTTTTATTATTGAAAATAATTGGTGAGAAAAATAATAAAATCAAAGTGATCCCTCTTTTCAAATTTGAGAAAAAGTAAAATATGAAAATAAATGAAATCCCCAACTCTCTCCTTGGGTCCTTGAGTTGCATAATATTTCTAGGATCACGAACAAAATGCAATTAAAATATGATATGCATGTGATGACCTATGTATACCATCCAAATTGAAAATTGGGATGTTACAAACCTACCCCCTTAAGATGAATCTCACCCTCGAGATTCGGGTTGGCTAGAAAATAAGTGTGAGTGGTCTTTCCGTAGGTCTTCCTCTCGCTCCCAGGTGGCTTCATCCTCGGTATGGTGGCTCCACTGAACTTTGCAAAACTTGATAACCTTGATGCGTGTAACTCGGCTGGCAAACTCGAGGATCTTGACGGGTTTCTCCTCATAGGTCAGATCACTCTCCAACTAAATTGCTTCCAGGGGCACTGTATCTCTTAGGGGAATATCGACCATCTCAGCACAGCACTTCTTCAACTGGGAAACGTGAAACACATCGTGAACTCTTGACAATCCTTCGGGTAACTCCAACTTGTAGGTAACCTCTCCCATACGCTCCAGAACTCGGTATGGTCCTACAAATCTCAGGGCTAACTTTCCCTTAACTCCAAATCGTTTAACTCCTCGCAGTAGTGACACACGAAGATACGCTCGATCACCAATTTCATAGACTACCTCCTTGCGTTTGGTGTCTGCATAACTCTTCTGCCTGGACTGAGCTACTTTTAGTCTGTAGCAAATCAACTTAACCTTCTCTTCAGACTCTTTGATCAAATCTGGTCCAAACAACTGACGGTCTCCAACTTCATCCCACATCAACGGTGTCCTACACCTTCTTCCATGCAAGGCTTCAAAAGGTGCCATTTAGAAACTAGCCTGATAACTGTTGTTGTATCAGAACTCTGCGTAAGGCAAATTGTCATCCCAACTTGATCCATAATCTAGCGCACAAGCTCTCAACATGTCCTCTAGAATCTGATTGACTCTCTCTGTCATTCCATCGGTCTGCGGATGGAAGGTTGTACTAAACTATAGCCTGGTACCCAAAGTCTGGTGCAATTGATTCCAAAACTTCATAGTAAACTGTGTTACTCTATCTGATATGATGGTGCTCGGAACTCCATGCAGACATATGATCCTGGTCATATATATCTTGGCCAACTTCATGCTTGTATAGGTGGTTTTCACTGGGATAAAGTGAGCTACCTTGGTCAAGCGATCAACTACTACCCAGATTGAATCATATCTCGATCGGGTCCTGGGTAATCCGGTGATGAAATCCATGCCAAGCTTGTCCCACTTCCATTCGGGTATCGTCATAGGCTGAAGCAATCCTGCCGGCTTCTGATGTTGTGCCGTCACTCTCCGACATACATCACATACTGCTACATACTCAGCAATATCCTTCTTCATACCTGTCCACCAGAAACGCTCCTTCAAATCCAAATACATCTTTGTGTTTCCCGGGTGAATCGAGTATGGCGAGTCATGAGCTTCCTGAAGTATTAACTTCTTTATCTCCGCATTATTGGGCACATATATACGATCCTCAAACCATAAAGTCTCCTGCTCATCCTCACAGAAACCCTTTTCTTTTCCCTTGCTCATCTTCTCCTTTATCTTAGCGATTTCCTTATCATCCTTCTGAGCTTCTCGAATCTTTCCCAATAATGTAGACTGAACCGCCATTGCTGAAACCAATGTTGGGGATATCGCTTATCGGGAACTTATCGGCCGACCCATGGTAAGGGGTAAATCGGTCGGTTTATCGGCATATCAGCCAAGTTATCGCCATATCGGTTGATTTATCGGCCAATTTATCTTACCGTTCAGACAAGGTAAGCGATAAATCGGCCGATTTATCGGAATATCGAAAGATATCTTGAATAGTGGCTGAAACAAAACCTCTTGGAACTATCTCCAAACGAAACTCCTTGAGATTCTCGACTAACTCCTGCGGAAATCCTCCGCTTACAAGGGTATTGGCATAACTTTTGTGGCTCAAAGCATCTGCTACGACATTTTTCCTTTCCTGGATGATAATGCAATTTCATATCGTAATCCTTTATGAGCTCCAACCATCTCCTTTGCCTGAGATTTAAATCCTTCTACGTGAAAATGGACTTCAAACTCTTGTGATCCATGTACACATCACATATGTTTCCAATCAGAAAATGTCTCCAGGTCTTAAGCGCATGGACAACGGCTGCTAACTCCAAATCATGGGTGGCATAATTCAACTCATGAGGTCGAAGCTGTTGTGAGGCATATGAAATAACTCTTCTGTCCTGCATCAGTACTCCTTCAAGTCCTAAGCAAGAAGCATCGCAATACACTTGGAAATCTTTGCATATATCCGGAAGAATCAGCACTGGTGCTGTAACCAAAGGTTTTTCAACTCTTGAAAACTGGACTCACAATCTTCAGTCCATTTGAACTTGGTGTCCTTCTTTAACAACTCTTTCATGGGTTTCACAATCTTGGAGAAATATCAATGAACCTCCAGTAATATCCTGCGAGTCCCAGAAAACTGCAGATCTCTCCAACTGAGGTGGGTGCCAACCACTCAGTGATAGACTAAACCTTCGTAAGAACAACAGCTATACCTTCTCCTGATATAACATGTCCAAGAAATCCAACTTCATTCAACCAAAACTCACACTTGCTGAACTTGGCATAGAGCTGATGTTCCCTGAGCTTCTCGAGAACTAAGCACAAGTGTTCCTTGTGTTCCTGTTCATTCTTCGAGTACACCAAAATATCATCAATGAACACCACTACAAACTTATCCAAAAACTTAATGAAAACCTTGTTCATCATACTCATGAAATAGGCAGGGGCGTTAGTCAATCCAAAAGACATGACCATGTACTCATATAGCCCGTACCTTGTGGTGAAAGCTGTCTTAGGTATATCCTGTTCTCGGATCTTTAGCTGGTGGTATCCTGATCGAAGATCGATCTTGGAGAATACGTTAGCTCCCAACAACTAGTCAAATAGATCATTGATCATCGGTAGTGGATACTTGTTCTTGATCCTCACTTCATTCAATGCCCGTTAATCAACCACCATTCTCAAAGATCCATCCTTCTTCTCAACTAAGAGCACTAGGGCTCCCCACGGTGAAGAACTTGGCCAGGTGTAACCTTTCTCCAATAACTCCTTAATATGCTTCTTAATTTCCTCCAGATCATTTGCGGGCATCTGATACGGTCTCTTTGATATTGGTCCGGTGCCTGGCAACAACTCAATCAAAAACTCTATGTCTTGATCTGGCGGCATGCCTGGTAGTTCCTCTGGAGATACATCTGGGTAATCCTTCACAAGAGGCACTTCTTCCTGAACAACTCCCGAGAGAGAATTTACTTGGGTCCTCCTTGGCGCATGTCTAGACACATACTCGATCCTTTTCTCTCTGGGGTGGTGAGTAAAATTGACTTACTAGCACAATCGGTGTTTCCTCCATACTTTGATAACCAATCCATGCCTAATATTATATCCAATCCTTGTGACTCCAAAATTATTAGGTCTGAGGGGAAAACATGGCTACCAGTGGTTAAGGGTCACCGATCACACCATCGGCTGGCCATATACTCTGTTCCTGGAGAGCTTACTAGCATGGGTGACCTAACGGCTAAGGTTGGTAACTTAAACTTGTCCACAAATCCCCTGATATGTATGAATGCGATGCACCGGTATCAAAAAGAACGAGTGCCGTAAATGACTTAATCAAAAACATACCGATCACTGCGTCACGCTGATCTTCAACCTCCTCCACGTTGATGTGGTTCACCTGACCTCTGGTGATGGGATTGGGCTTCATCCCAGAGTTTCCATTTCCATTACCATTCTTCAGATCAGAACAATCGTTGGCGTAGTGCCCAGTCTTCCCGCACTTGTAACAGGTAACATGGCTCAGGTCCTTCTTAGTGGGTGTTGCTGGGTTGGGACGGTTCTGGTTACTGCTTGCTCCCATTCCCGTTAGCATTCTTATGCCCACTGTGGTTTTGTGAGCTTCCTCCATTGTGGGTATGGCCTCCATGGTTATGGGTGTAAACTCCGGAGTTAGGGGTAAATCGAGGCTTCGGCTGAGCTCCAGAATTGTACTTCCCCTGTCCATACTTCCGTTTGCGGCTCTCTATCTGCTGTTGTTTGCTTTCAATCATAAGGGCCCGGTGTACCAACTCCTGGTAGTTAGTGAATGTTTCCACCATCAACTACATACTCATCTCATCATTCAGCCCTTCCATAAACTTCTCCTGCTCCGCGGCATCTCTGGCCACATCATCTGGGCATGGCGAGCTAACTTCCTAAACTCATCCACGTATTGCCTACAGTGCGATTTCCCTGGCGTAAGTTGCGAAACTCATGCTTCTTCATATTCATTGCTCCCGTAGAGACATGGGATGTGCTGAAACTGATCCCATGTGACATTGGCTATGGGAAAAGTGGTTGTGTAATTCTCCCACCATGAGGTTGCAGGTCCATCCAATTGATGTGTGGCAAAGCGCACCTTCTCAGCATCTATGCAATCTGCGGTGGTGAGCTCCCTTTCAAATCCTGCGTAGCCAGTCATCAGCAACAATCGGCTAGGTGCTACTGGAAAACACCGACGGATTCAACCTTAGAAAACTAGCTAAGTTGTCAACTGGAGGTGGTGGTTGCGGGTTGTTGTTGTTGTTGTTGCCCTGGTTCTGCACTAATAGCTGCATCAAGGTATTCTGCTGCTGGATCAGCTAGGTGAGCTCCAGTGGGAAAACAAATCCGGGATCACATCTCGGAGGCATCTGATAGGTGTAGAGGGGAGAGATTAGAATAGAGTGGGGTCTAAGGAGAAAATCACTACCCATATGCACATGATACAAACACAATCATATCACACCACTCAATTCAAACAAGGGCATACAATCGATCTAGCTACCGTTACAAAGTACTCGGACAACCCTATATACATGGGGGAATACTATTGATAGTATGGTGGTCGACTAGAAATTTTGATTGGAAGAAGACTCCATGATATCTGCTCCAGCTTCGTCTTCATAGTCATTATCGCTTTTTGGGTCGGAGTTGGTGTCGTCGATGATGATGTAGTCTTCGGGATGGTCGTCACCTCTTGGCGACTCCTAGCTTTTTATTCAGATCTTCATTCATCTCCAATATAACTGCAATTTCCTCTTCGTATCCATCACGTGTAGACTTGAGTTCCTCTTCTAGATCCATGTTCCCGGTCATCACCTTCTTCATGTCTATCATGTTGGCGCACATCTGGTTCTCCTGTCGACGAATGTGTTGGTTCAACTCCTGGATGTACGCTGCAATGAATTTGTCCCTCCTGGTGCTGATCATCTCCCATTGTTCATCTCGGCGTCCACATATCTGATAGATGGTGTCCTTCAGATCCTTGAGGTAAACTTCGCCGATGCATACCATGGCGATGTGAGCTGCCATGCTCTTTCCAAGACTCCAGGTTGGTGCATCAAAGGAAAACTTTATGGACTCAGTAACTGGTATGAATGTCCTTCCTGGAACATGTACTCGAACGGTCCAGCGCTCTTCTTCAGGTAGAGTGGCGGTGTAGGTCCCCGTGAAGCTTGGTATTTCGATGTTCAGGTATCTAGTGGCTTCCTTCAAGTGTCGTCCAAAAGGGGTTTCTTCATCCGGTTGAGCAAACTTGTTCCTTGGGTCCGCCATCTATAGAGTGGAAAGTGTAGAAGAGTCAGAAATGAGTAGAGAAGAGTGTCCTATGGCTCATCTTAGTTGTCGCGTCCTACAGTCAGTGTGTGCTCTAATACCATCTTTTAGCGATCCGACCTCAGACGGTCAAATCTCTGTGCATAAGTGTCATCCCTGGATCAGTAATGCTGACACACACAGTACTTGAAGGATTTATAACAGAGTTCAATCACACACTTAATACATCGAATATCTCAAAGAGAGTACTTATTACAATAATATGGCTTAAGGCCAACTAATGAAGATATAGTGGGAGGCTTCGAAGGCAAAATAAGTCCATCAACTCCAACGGCATAGCTGAGTGTAGGACAACGACCTAACGCACCTTACTCTTTGTTTGAAAAGACTGCAACATAATACATTGCAGCCCGAAATAGGTCAGCACATGGAATATGCTGGCAAAATAACACTCTAGAGCAATGAACCAGTAGCAGCTATAACTATATGCATATTTGGCTGGTGGAGGCTCTATGGTTATTTTTGCAGAATGCTAGTTTTTCCCTACAACAAAGGAATATATCATTTAACTACAAAGTTTTTTGAAAATAGTAAGAATGGTAACCCCATCTCAATCCCAATTAAAGTAATCATTAACCCATCAAGTTAATTAAATAAAGTGAGTAGATCAACATAATAATTCAAGCACCAGATACTCAAGATGTCCATAACCGGGGACAAGGATAACCATGATTAGTTTGTACACTCTGCAGAGGTTTGCACACTTTTCCCCACAAGACTAGATCTCCTCCGTTGATTTCTCACACTTCACGAGGTTTGATAAACGTATGACCGAGACACAGTCTTTCAGAATCATTAGCCGTTTCGACGGGTAAACCGCACCACCTACATCCCCTACATCTGCTAGTTTACCACTGAAAGAGGTCACGCAACATACTCAACTATGCTAGAGCCCATAATGGCTTGTGGCTGCACTGATGTTTCCGGCATGAATAACATTATGATGCCTTTGAGCCTGGGTGGCGGACCGTAGGATGATCACACGGATTCCCCGGGATCTCCTTGGACAACACTGGATTGCCCCAGGTGCCCACAAACAATCCACTCAGATGTGTGTTAAAGTATCCACCTTAAAATAAACCCTTAGTTCATAATAACACTCACAACTGTCATGAATCACTCGAACCAAACCACGTCTACGAGCATAGCATAGAAGTGTATGCATAACGTATAAGTAACTCCCAAGGTTTGAATGAAAAGGGAAATAAGTACTACCTCAACAACTACTTCCCAAAACCCACATGTTAAGCAGATCCTACTCATGCAATGTTTGAGGGTTGAGATTAATGCATAAAAACTGGGTAATACAAGGGTATGATAAAAGTGTTACTTGCCTTGCTGACGATCTAAAAACCCTAGTGTCTCGTAGTAGCATGCTTCACACTCCAGAAACTCTATTGCAAACAAACAATATCATACATAAGCACTCAAGCATAGATGCAAGGGTAAACTCAAATAAAAAGATTCAAAATGAAAGTTCAACTGAAGAGCTTCGATTTGCAAAAAGAATCAATCAAACAATCAAATCGGAGCTACGAAACTCAAACTACGATGAAAAGAAGTTCGAAAACAACTCTGCTTGGAACCAAATTTTAAATTTTAAAAATCATGTTCAAGTTGATGAACTGGAAAGAGGGGTTTGAGACGAAGGTTTTGGCGCCGGTTTCACTGGATTTGGACGAACGGTTAAAAAGTTGCGAGCGTTTGAAGAACATGGGCTAATCTGTGATAAAAATAATCACGGATAGGTCCCTGGCAGAAATAAAAAGAAAAACGCTAACGAACGAACGTTCGCTAACAGAGAGAAATGAACGAAAAACGTTCACGAACAGAGACGTTTGAGTGAACGTTCGCTAAATAGATCCGATTAGAAAAACCGAGAAAACCCGAACCCTAGAATAAAACCGATCTAGATCGAAAAACCGAAAAAAAACGGCGGCGATTTTTACCGGTTCACGATGAAAACTGGCGGGTCGGTGGCGACGGGATTCAGCGAACGGCGCGACGGCTCCAGCGTCGGCGGCACTCGATGGCGCCGTTGGCAGCGCGGGCGGCAGGCGGCGAGCAACGGCAGTGGCGGCGGTGCAGCTAGGCACTGGTGGTGGCATGGCTCGGGGTAGGGAAAGGTAGCGTTGGCCTCGGCCTATTTAAAGAGGCTGGGGCAGCGGCTTGGGCGAGGGGCCGGCATGGGGGCGGAGTCTGGCTCGGACTCCCTCTAGGCTTCCGTGCGGCGCTCAGCAGCGACGGGAGGAAGGCGGCACGCGAGCTTGGCTGCGGCCCGGCTCGGCTGGCCTTTGGCCAAGTCGGGCGAAAACCTTATTTTTTTAATAAATTCTGCTGAAGAAAAAAATACTAATAAAATAAAAAAAAAATCTAAAAATGCCAAAAACAATTTTCATCGTCTAAATAAAATATATAGAAGAAAGTGAACATTTTTCTGGCCTGAAAATGCAATTTTCAAAAATGCATATTTTTCTGATTCAAATAAAATCTCAAAATAAAATCCAAATAAAATATATATTTGATTTTAAAAAATTCCTCCAATAGTACTCTCTTTTGAAGAAGTCATATTATGTTCCCTCTTTTATTTTTATTACTGGAAATAATTGGAGAGAAAAATATTGAAATCAAATTGATCCCTCTTTTCAAATTTGAGAAAAAGTCAAATATGAAAATAAATGAAATCCCCAACTCTCTCCTTGGGTCCTTGAGTTGCATAAGATTTCTAGGATCACGAACAAAATGCAATTAAAATATGATTTGCATGTGATGACCTATGTATAACATCCAAATTGAAAATTGGGATGTTACAGGTGCCCTGCACTTGCGAGCCAATGCAGCGGAAAAAAATAAGGACCCGGACTCCGGAGCACGTAGTTGCTCTGATGCCTAGTTCCTTCGTGCCATAAAGATTTAGTATTTTACTGCTTGGCTGCTCGGATGTGTGGACCAAAGTTGGCTGCACAAACTGCTGAAGAGGTGCCAAATAACTTTCTAATGGCACCGCTGATGAGATGGCACCAATTTAAGATACTAGGTACAAACTGTGACACTGTCTTAGGATGGGTTTGGTTAAAGGTGTGGTATGAATGGGTTGGTACCTTGACAGTGTCTGAATCACATCTAACAGATGATTTGTAACAATGAAAGAGGGTCTAACCTTCTTTGCACATGCCAGAAACTTCCTCCCACTGTCCACAGAATCAAACGCAACTAGCTTCACGCATGGAGATTGATGGTGACAATGAGCAAATAGATCTTTAGCCACCCCGCTCCATTCGTTGCCACTGATGGTCCTACGGAGCTACAAGAGGAAGAAATGACTCAAATCGACCGCCGGGAAAAATCATTAATTCCATGTCATAGCCCGAGAGGGAGAAGAGAGGCATACCTGGGTGGTGATGGAGTTGTCGCCGGAGGAGGAACCGCTGGAGAGGTCTTTAAAGAAGACCATGGCGACCCCGGCGGTAGGATGCGAGACGGTGAGAGCGAGGAAGCGGTTATAGCTTAGCAAGGAAGGAAGGAAGGAGGAAACAGGGGAAATGTGACTTGTGGCCAGGAGAAAATGGGGTGGGGAAGGGGGGAGGGGGGTGGGGGTAGATATTTTGGCGGTAGGGAAAAATCTTGGAAACGTGGAGGGAAACTTCGCGCGCGGTGCCACCGGACCTTTCACTTTGAACGATTGTGTGCATCGCAAATGATTCTTCTGCTTTACGTGCATGGGATGAGTTTGATAATTCAAATTCTGGTGGAAATTTCCTCTGGTACGTCATTGCATAATTTAACATCGCTTGCTAATTTGGGCACACAAAAGAGCGTACAGCAGACAGACCACACTTACTGAATCGAGCAATTTTAGTAATTAAACAGAGCCAATTGACCTAAACATTGCTCTAACAAAAGATAAGCATTAAAAAGAAAGCCTAAGTACGTGTAATTTTAACAAATCGGTTATCGCATGTAACACCCACGAAGCAGCTATATCTCCCACGTGTCGGAGCACGACTTAGAGGCATAACCGCATAGTAGGCATGTCGCAAGAGGGGTAATCTTTACACATCCCATGTACTGAATAAGAAAGGGATAAAGACTTGGCTTACAATCGCCACTTCACACAATACATAAATATATCATACATCATTTAGAACACAATCGACTATGGAACCAAAATAAAGAAATGACAACCTGGCCTATGCATCGCGGTTGTGAGATGAGACATCGATGACTTGTCCTGGCGACATGCCGCCGTTGGTGGACTCCGCGTCCCACCTGCTGAAGTCGACCGCGTCCTCGTCCTCGTCCTCGTCTTCATCCTTGGCGCGGCCCTCAAGGTTGTAGTACTCGTACTAGTGGTTGCGTGAGAGCTCGCGTTGGTACTCCATCGACGATTCCTCGACGGACAGACTCTTCTCTACCTCGACCTCTGCAACGCGCAACTCCTCCTCCCGGCGCTCCTTGATCTCCGCCGCCTCCTACATCTCCAGCTCCCACTCGGTGACCACATAAGGAAGCAGGTGCTCCATGACCACCGCCGCCTTTTCAGACGTGGGTTGCATGCTGGAGTTTGAGGTTGCCTGGAATATCTTGGCGTGTCCATCCTCGATCTTGGCATGGATGGCCTCGACCCGGGCTAGGGCGACATCGGTGGCCTGGACGGCAACTCGAGCGCTCTCGGCGTTTGCAGCGCAGTCGCAGCAGCTGCTGCAGCCATCTCGGCTGATGCAGCTGCCTTGTTGGCTACCACAGACGCCCTCTCCACGGAAGCGGTCACGCTCAATGCAGATGCGGCGGCACTCTCGGCGTAGGTGGTCGCGCTCTCGGCGCAGGCGGTGGCACTGGGGTGGGACGCGGTCATCGTACGGGCCTTGACGAAGCGTTTGCAGGGCGTCATCTTTGCATGAAGGGGGTGCGGGAATGGGGCTCGGAGCAGACGAGCCGACGAAGCTTAAGGAGGGAGATTTAAACAGACCAAGATATTTTCATCGCAAACGGTTCCTAGAAAACAATTGTGTGTGATGTTGTAGATATTTTTTATTAGCTATGAAAGACGAATTTGGAGTACAGTGGCAACAGATGGTGTTTTAAATGTACGAGAAATTTTGTAGTACTAATACAACTGTCATGTCAAAATTTGGAAAATTATAGGGGTCATTTGACCTTTTAAGACATTTAAGTGATTTTCTAGCCATTTAATGACCGTAAATGAAATTTGAACTACATGTACAGGCAACAGCTAACCATAACAGTTTGACAACTCATATTTTGTGTACTTGTGTGCGATTTCATTCCATGTGCAGTAAATTGGATGGAATTTCCAAACATATTGGTCTAACGGTTATGACACAATTAAGGATGGAGTGACATGGCATTTTAATTCCAAAAAATAAAAAATGATCAGAAAAACATGAAACCTTGGTTGATTTAATGTGATGCCACCAAGATGATGTGGTAAAGAAATTGACATGTTTGACGAAAGTTTGGACACACACCGCTCACAAACCGGAGCAACACACTAGAAGGCTCGTGGTTCCGCATATACAGAATGGAAAGCATATATACACGCATTGAAATAGAACATATAAGAATGGAAAACATAGTACACACATTGAAACAGAGCAATACTATGATTGCTATGAATACATAGCTATCCACGTCGAAACTACTTTTCCAAATAAAACGCGACCATGAGACCATGACCAGCAGCCCTTGCCTACGGTAGATCTTGGCTCTGCCTGAACTCCTGCAGGCGTTCGTCCAAGCGGTCGACAAGCTCGCGGTACATCTTGAGCATGATCTCAAGCTCCAAGTCGGCTACTTCATCGGAGATCACTAGCTCAAGGATCCGATGGCCATGTTCCTCTACTGCACCTAGGTGGACACCTGGGCCAAGGAGGCGTTCGAGCATATGGACCAGCGCGTTGGCATCCAACGGGCCGCAGACAAGGCGAACGGCGACACCCATGCGAATGGCGTGTTGGGGATACACATAACAGGTAGGCCCATGAAGGGTCGAAATATCATGAAGCATGGGGTCCACACAACATGTGGGTCCAGATAAATTTCATACAGACATATTATCCACTCGGACAAGCAGCATACTATCCACTCAACCAAGCAGCATACCATCCACTCGGATGATAGTTCACCACTCGACCGTACGACTCACTCGGATATACGAAGACCAGCAGGCAGCAAAGCAGTCAGTATCATTCTCATAGTGAGCGCTTGGTAGTGGGCAGCCATTATGGCATTCATGCCCCACTTTATAACATAGGAGGTGAGGGGGCGGCGCACTCTATATAAACCACCCCCACAACTAGACTAAGGGGGCTCTTTTCCTCCACCTCTCTCGCTTTCTGACCATTAGTATCGGGACTACGGGGATCTGTTCTCCTCTGACTGTAATCTCTCGATACATACTAAGATAAAACAAAGCCTCTCCGGAGCACGAGACGTAGGGTTGTTATCTCCACCGTGAGAGGCCCGAACTCGCTAAAACCACCGTGTCATCCATATGCATCTCGATAGATCATGCTCCTTTATCCCACCCCTTTCTTATTGTCGGAATCGTTACCACGACAGTTGGCGCCCACCGTGGGGCATGGCGTCTATCGAGCCATGAAGCAAATGGTTTTTTCTCCAATCTTCAACAGCAAATCAACTACTATCGCCAGAGAAATTGGCCGCTAGAGCTCTAGTCATCGCACCATTCGTACAAACAAAAGGACCAGGGAAGTATCCATTCAATCTAGTCTCTTTACAATACATTGTCTAACAATGAGTTTGTCTTTTCCTCCTGGATCAGACACACCCATGCATGAATAAATTAGAGAAGAGACAAGGAAGGGAAAAGGGCATCAACACGGTGCGCCAAGAGTCGTGGCCATCCGTCCTCGCGCACGGCCGCCAGCGCGCCGGACTGCACCTCCTGCTTCCTCTTCTCAATCGATTTCAACCCGCTCGCCAGCCGGCTGCAACGATCGCAAGCGCTCGACAGTCCATCTGGCAGCACGGGCGCTCGGCTGTGGTCACTATGACGAGCACGCAGGCCTGGTGCTGAAGCCGCCTCTCCGCGATACCCTGACACGGCACGTTGCGGGGGCGTCCCACGTGAACCGCCGCACAGCGACCTCCGCGCTGGATGCACGGGCGGGACGCGACACCAACGCCAGGGCTGTCCACGTCTCCGATCAACTCCGCCCACGCGCGGCCTCGCATGAAGACGCCGCCCCGCACTCGGATTCATCGCGGCCGCCTCTCGTGATGGATCCGTGCCAAAAACCGCCGATGTCGTGGCCGATCAGGGAGTTTTGCGCCCCATCTTTCACTTTCCTTCTATCCTTAATTCCTTTCCATTTATTTTCTGCATGCAGGGGATAAATGGCCATGGGAAAGGGAACCTCCTTCCATGCATGAACGGCCAGAACTCTTGCTTAACTGCCACTAATTAAAGCCTCCTGCATGCGCATACAGGTTCAGGACGTGGACCTCATAACCCTTCCGAGGAGTTAATTGACCGCCTCATTAAGCAGCCAGTTAGTGGGGATTTCCAGCCTCGGTTACCTGATTACGGCGGCCAAAGAGCGCTCTACTTCCGCTATTTCTGCACCAATTAATGGGTGCATGCATGCATGCAGGTATAACCACACAACATTTTAACCGTGGCTCTATTTGCAAACTCGCAGGGTCATACGATGGATCTTTCAAATGGAAGCCAATATCACACAGCTGACGCCGACCAGCTCCTTACCCGGCCTCGATCGCCTCCTCCCTCTGGTGCCGAGTAGCTCTTCCTTCCGGCGTCAAGCGACTCCTCCCTCCATCATCGGGACTAAACAGAGATAGACTCGGGAGAACGACCCGGTTACTCGGGAGAATCCACTCAGATGAATTGCACTCCCGGACAGCTTCAGGCACTCGGTGGTCCCTCCCTCCAGCATTGATTAGCTGGCACATCGCGCGGGCACCTGCGACTCGACGACGGCCCAAGGGAGCACCTCCTTCCGGCATTGACTGAATGGGCATGCGGTAGCGACTCCTTCTGGCTTCAGCTGCTCGACAGTACTACACACGCCAGTTCTAGTACACGGCGGTTTTACTCGGACTGAGACTAAAGCTCACTGGAACAACGGTCCACTCGGGCAGTCTGCTGGCACTCAAGCACCCGCGCATCATTGCCACTCGGATGTTCGCGACTTCATCAACCTGTCTAACGGCCGCCCTGTGCGTCGCCGCTCCGTTGGGCATGACTCCGCGGGACGCGTCTACTTCACTAGGATGCTCCGCGCCTGGTCAGTCCGTGGGACTCATCTACTTCACTCGGACACCCCGTGCATCGTCACTTTGCGACATGCATCTACGTCGCCCGGACGACCCGTGCGTCGTCACTCCACGGCACGCGTCTACATCGCCCGGCCGCCCCGTGCGTCGCCATAGGTTGGTCACCTCATCACCACTAGACCGTCCCGAGCGTCGCCATCGGTTGGTCACCTCATCACCACTCAGCCGCTCCGCGCGTCACCATCGGTTGGTCACCTCATCAACACTCGGCCGCCACGCGCGTCGTCACTCGGTTGGTCATCTCATCACCACTCGTCCGCCACACGCGTCGCCACTCGGTTGGTCACGTCATGACCACTCGGCCGCCACGCGCGTCGCCACTCGGTTGGTCACCTCATCACCACTCGGCCGCCCCGCGCGTCGCCACTCGGTTGGTCACCTCATCACCACTCGGCCGCCCCGCGTGTCGCCACTCGGTTGGTCACCTCATCACCACTCGGCCGCAACGCGCGTCGCCATCGGTTGGTCACCTCATCTCCACTGGGCCGCCCCGCGCGTCGCCACTCGGTTGGTCACCTCATCACCACTCTGCCGCCCCATGCATCACCATCGGTTGGTGACCTCATCACCACTCGGCCGCCCCTGCACGTCGCCACTCGGTTTGTCACCTCATCACCACTCGGCCGCCCCGCGCGTCGCCACTCGGTTGGTCACCTCATCACCACTCGGCCACCCCGCGCATGACCATCGGTTGGTCACCTCATCACCACTCGGTCGCCCCGCGCGTCGCCGTTGGTTGGTCACCTCATCACCACTCGGCCGCCCCAAGCGTTGCCATTCGGTTGGTCACCTCATCACCACTCGACCGCCCCGCGCCTCATCACTCGGTTGGTCGCCTCATCACCACTCAGCCACTCGCGCGCCTTCAGACAGCTAAGTCATTTTACATTCTGTTATTTCCGCCTTCCCGAGTATCCCATAATTCACACATCACGTTCACTCGGAGGCCACGCCACCGAGTGTACCTCTACGCTCGGTTGTTTATTTTCACATACTTGCTTAGTGTTGGTTATGTGACTCCCGAGTCCAACTTCAATTTTTTCGCATATATCATTCACGAACACCATGTGTCGTTCTTCATTTCGAGTTTGCATCGGTCCTCCAGGGCTGCAACTCAGTCAAAACACTACGCTTTCGCTTTATTTGAGACAATATTCCAATGAGTTCAGTCGGATCCATCGCTTCAACAAGTTCGAATGGATCCTTCGCTCTTTCAGACTCTTGCTGGTTAACCAACAAGCCCCTTGCACTCCCAGCGGGTGTCTATGGGTGTTATTCACACAAATCATTTTAGCACACACCAAATTTCCTCGAGAAATTATTTCATTGGCTTGTGCCATTTTTTACACAAGTTACGCAATCACTCGACGACCCTATGCGCCAACTTCATCGCTGCTCGGACTCGGTCACCGTACCGGTCCTAGCGCACCACAACACCGGCCTTGTCGCTTTGTTGACTTCAAACACATCCGGCCAACCCCTCTGTGGAATCCTCTTCATCGTATCAATGACATAGACCTCGTCGTCTCCTTGGGCATGAGACAGATAAATCTCTTTTATAATTAAACTTCACACTTCACTCTTTTGCAAGTTTGTCTCTTTCGAGCATCACTCGGAAGCTTCTCCTCATCTTTACCCGAGTCCGGCTCGATGAATTGGAAATCATCCATTCAAAACTATATTTCTCGTATTCCAACATGTCCGTTGTCAAAGCCTATAGTATGCTCGGGGGCTACGCCGCACTCGGGAGTTGCATCTCATTTGGAAAGACACTCTCCTGTGTGGTCGAGTACTTCATCACCAGTCAGATCCTTCACTTCAACAAGTGAATTCGATCCGCCACTTTGATAATTTTTATAATCACCCAGACGCCCTGTGCACCATCTTGATTCCTACTCAGACTCAGTTGTCACGCCGGTCTTGTTGCATCGCAACCACACTATACATCAGCTTCGAAAGCATCCGACTAACTCCTCCAAGGACCATTTTCACCTTTCGGTGGCACACGCCTTCGCCTTAGCCGCCCCGCGCCATCTCTCGGTTGTTCCGCACCGCGCCACTCGGTTGTGCAGGTCTTCACCACTCGACTGCCCCGCGCATCGTCACTTGGCCATGCCGCACATCATCACTCGGCCACCCCACACCACTCGGTTGTGCACATCTTCGCCACTCGGCTGCCCCGTGCGTCGTCACTTGTCCACACCGCGCGTCGTCACTTGGCCACCTCGCGCATCCTCACTCGTCCACCCCGTGGATCATCACTTGTCCACACCGCGCGTCCTCACTGGTCCACCTCACGCATCCTCACTCGGCCGCCCCACGCGTCGCCACTCGGTTGTGCACGTCTTCACCACTCGGCCGCCCCACGCGTCGTCACTTGGCCACGCCGCGCGTCATCACTCGGCCACCTCGCGCCTCCTCAATCGGCCGCCCCGCGCGTCGCCACTCGGTTGTGCACATCTTCACCACTCGCCCGACCCGCGCGTCGTCACCTGGCCACGCCGCACGTCGTCCCTCGGCCACCTCGCGCATCCTCACTCATCCGCCTCGCGCATCGCCACTCGGTTGTGCACGTCTTCGCCACTCGGCCGCCCCGCGCGTCGTCACTTGGCCACGCCACGCGTCGTCACTCGGCCGCTCTGCGAGTCGCTACTCGGTTGTGCACATCCTCACCACTCGGCCGCCCCGCATGTTGTCACTCGGTTGTGCACGTCTTCACCAATCAGCTGCCCCACGCGTTGTCACTCGGTTGTACACATCATTGCCCCTCGGCTGCCTCGCGCGTCACCATCAATTGGACATGTCTTTACCTCTACACCCACAGCACGGGAACGACTAAGTTACTCATATGATCAAACCTCATATCACACTTTGTAGCAAGCCTACCTCTTTTTTGAGCATCACTCGGGGGCTACGCACAGCCGTTGGCCATGCCTCCTTCAAGTGTTACGCCCATTCGATCAGCCCATTGATCACATCAGGAATATCTTTCTGACCATACATGCTCGTTCCGCCGAAAATCTATAAGGGTAGTACTATCCACTCGGACGATCGCGCAAGTCATTTCTTGAAGTCATCTTCACGACTGCAAAAGGGTGAAAACGACTCTCCTCTACGGATACACCTGGCCATTATCCTAGGCTCCAAGGCGTCAGTTTCACAAACTTGGACTCAGAGATGGCATGTGCTGGTGTTCCCCCGGGATAATGAGTGGCCTCTCTCCGGAGAGTCAGCCAACACACTAGCCTCACCACTCGGGTTTCATGGCACGTTCACATAGGACCACTAGTCTATCTCACCGGGAGACATACGAGTGCCACCATGTTTTTCCTTGCAGTTAACATACCCCGATTAGTCGGGAAGCATGTGTACTCTTACAAATACCCCTTTCCTGCAAAACCTAATGGTCAATGTAAGAACTACAACTAGAATGATTACTCCCTGGAGTGTCGATCTTTTTTCTACAGTCGACTCTTTCAAGGCCGAATTCATTCATTGTGCCGAGTGCACAAAGATCACTTGATTGATCCAGTTCCAGATTGAATTTATTTACATAGCCAAGCGCTTAAAGATTCATCCGATTGACTCAATTCAAGACAAAGATATTTACTGTGCCGACTGCATGGAGGTTTACCAGGAGACTTAAACCCTCTGCTAGACTCATCTAGTCCGATAGAGGCTCGGGGACTACACCCAGTGGGTGCACTCAGCGTGCCCCCACTGGAAGAGAACTCAGAAAGAAATATTTTGCTCGATGTAAGACTAGATCCAGATCACTCGACCTCTAAGTCAGAGAAGAACAAGTCCAATCGGTACCAGCTAAGAAGATTTTCTCTCTCAGACCCCCGCCGACTACCCGCAATCGACAGCGGTCTCGGGGAGTACACCTAGTGGGTGCACTCAGCGTGCCCCCATTGCCGTAATTTCCACTCGATATGGCCTGACCAGTCCGAGTGACGAACAACAAACAAACAAGTTCTAAGGCTCCTGCCAGCTACAAATTTTTTTGCTCTAAGGTGAGTTTAACGCTCCTCCGTGGAACTGTTTTGAGCCTTCTTCTAGGACTCAAAGCGTGAAACTCGTAAGTTTGGATCGCAGACTGACTCGTATTGACGTTCCTCCGGGATAAGAACGACATCTCTCCGAGACAGCAGTCCATGTGACAATCGTGTTGCCCAGATCTAATAACACACCCATACTCTAATTACGAGTTAACCTCTTCCAAGAGATGAACCAATGTCACCAAATTGCTCCATGCGGGCACTTCCTCCGATCAGTCGGGAAGCGCAGTGCTGGAATCCATTGAGATTTTGTTCAAACCTTGGTTGTCTGAAAGCACGACGACATGTGCTGAGTATTTCTGTAATCACTCAGACCAAATTGTGTCTTTCACAAACTCGTTATGCAAAATCGCAATAGATTCGGGGGCTAATGTTGGGTATACACATAACAGGTAGGCCCACAAAGGGTCGAAATATCATGAAGCATGGGGTCCACACAACATGTGGGTCCAGATAAATTTCATACATACATATTATTCACTCGGACAAGCAGCATACTATCCACTCGACCAAGCAGCATACCATCCACTCGGATGATAGTTCACCACTCGACCGTACGACTCACTCGGATATACGAAGACCAGTAGGCAGCAAAGCAGTAGGTATCATTCTCATAGTGAGGGCTTGGTAGTGGGCTGGCATTATGGCATTCATGCCCCACTTTGTAACATAGGAGGTGAGGGCGTGGCGCACTCTATATAAACCACCCCCCACCACTAGACTAAGGAAGCTCTTTTCCTCATCCTCTCTCGCTTTCTGACCATTAGTCTCAGGACTACGGGGATCCGTTCTCCTCTGATTGTAATCTCTCGATACATACTAAGATAAAACAAAGCCTCTCCGGAGCATGAGACGTATGGTTGTTATCTCCACCGTGAGAGGCCCGAACTCGCTAAAACCACCGTGTCACCCATATGCATCTCGATAGATCATGCTCCTTTATCTCCACCGTGTCGGAATCGTTACCACGACACGGCGCGGCGGGCTTCCGGTGCAAGTACGGCGCGGTCGGCCTCTGGTGCAAGTACAGAGAAAAGGGCCTCTGCCCACACCTGGCGAGGAATGGGGGTACTGACCGGATGTGTACCTAGCTGCGACGCCGTGTCGACAGCAGTCAAGCACTGATGGATCCGGTCTTTATGTGCGGCGCGCCGCGCCTCTCGCTCTGCGGCGCTCCAACAGTCTTGCCTTCCGGCGAGCCGCAGCCTATCGGCGCGGATGCGCCTAGCTTGCTCTGCGGCGCGCCATCAATCATGTTGTGCGGTGAGCTGCAGCCTATCGGCGCTGACATGCCTATCTTGATCCGCGGTGCTCAAGCCCCATGCACCAAAGGTCTGCTCAACCCTGGCGATGATGCGCATCACGGCGTTGTCCATCGCGTTGCCGAGGAGCGCCTCGGCTTTGACAGGCCGTGGCGCCTTCTCATTTTCCTCATCGACGAGGTTGATGGCAGAGGCGGCGCTCTGGTGGGTTGGCATGCTTGGAAAAGGTGGATGTGCTATAGGCTGTGCTTGTCGCCTCCGTGCATCGCACGCTGCCTATGCACAATATCGCTGGGTGGCAGGAAACAGGTGAGGAAATGGCAGGAAACGGTGGCGTGTTCATAAAACACCATCAATTAATGGAAAATTAGTATAGAAGGAACATCGAGCTAGCATAAGAAGGAGATGATGACTAGATGAACATGAACCACACTAGGGAACCGTTTCTGTTATTATCGGTATACACACACATTTTTTATTATAGACCTGTTTGCCGCGTATCACACACATCATTTTATATTGAACCGTTTCTGTTCTCTTGCCTAAAAGCAGACAGTTCATCCGGGTGAACCGCATGCCATATATCGCACACACACCTTCATCTGGCTGCCCGTTCCTTTTGTGTTTCCTAATCACAAATAGTTCATCCGAGTGAACCATATGTTGTATATCGCACACAACTTCATCTCGCTGCCCATTTCTTTTGTTCCTCCTCATCGCAAACAGTTAATTGAGCTGAACCGTATGCCTTGTGTCGCACATGTAATGAAAATCTGAACCGTGTTTGATGCATCATCCATCGCAAACGTTTTGCACCTTCTTTGCTGGGTTTTTTACACCACCGTTGGCAATTATGGCATCGCACACAGTTTCGTTGAAAGGTCTTTGATCGTAGTGTCGTGTTAGCAGCAACCTGCAGTAGTGAAGCCTCGTTAGGCGGACAACACCAAGACCTCCTTGGGGGCGGCCTCCCCAGGCTGGCTCTTGAGAAGCGGAGATATCTATGCAAGATACACCTCGCGAGGTTCAGATGACGTGAGCCATGAAGACCAAGGCCAGGCGGGTGCCATCGGGCGCAGTGTACCAGTTTCCCTTTGGTGCTAAGGAGGCAAGCACAGGCACGGAGTCCTGAGGAATCAAGCAAAGGTTTCCATTTTGGTGCAACAAGACCAAGACCGCCAGGATGGCAGAGCGGAGGTCATCGTCGAGCCCACCATGGAGTCATGACCAGGAGCTTTTGGCAGGCGAAGACTACTTTCGTCAGGATAGCATGTACTAGTTGTCTCCCTTCAAATTTGGCTGTTGTGGGATCCCTTCCCGCCTTACATTTGGGAAGAGTACCAAGGCCACTATAAATAGGACTTGGCCACCTCCATAGAAGGGGGGGGGGCATTCAGATCATCCTCTCACCCACCAGCTCATCGAGCACAAGAACACCTCTCCTCCTAAGGTTGTTCTCTAATGTACTAGTTCATCCATAGCCCTTCGAGGCCAATCGACCACAAAGCAGGAGTAGGGTTTTACACCCCAAGGTGGCCCAAACCTGGGTAAACTGCTGTGTCTTTTGTTCATCCAGTTCATCGAGCTAGGCCGCGAGATTAGTGAGTAGGCAGGTTGTGGAGGACGAGTTCTTCGCACACACACCCCAGAGTTCGAACCTCTTAAGGGTCTACAGAACCTTGAATCTGACATTTGGCGCGCCAGGTAGGGGTGCGTCGGAGCCTCTCCTCTCACAGCCGATCCGCTGTCGTCCTATCGTCCCCATGGGCGGCAATTCGAGGGCTCATACCGAGCACTGGGCTGCTTCGCCTACCCAAGTAGCGCCGTCCGCCCAAGAAGACCTCCACTCCGTGCTCCAGGCAGCGCGCACACCGCCCAACGCTGTCGGACGTGGAAGACATGGGCCGGCGCCGCACGGCCTTGCGCCGCGACGCCCGCGCGCCACCACACGATCTTTGAGCTACACCGCGGCAATGGCGCCACACACTCGCTGGGAGCAGGCAAACATGCGAGCTGCACTCATGGTGGCGTGAGCACTGCTACATTGCAGATTGGCGGAGGGCGGCCGTGACGCTCTACTGGAGAGGGTCGCCGAGCTACTGGATGCCGCCTACAGACGCGCGGCGCCTTTCTGCACCCTGCCTACGCCGCAGGTTGTGGCGGGGGCGTGCGCTAGGTCCTGCCTCGCCCGCGCAACCCCGAGTGCCCGGGGGATTCAACGTCGTCAATGGGGCCCTTAGTGCCACCCGTCCTACCATGATTGTGCCACTCCCAGGCGAGGCAAGCTCGGGCTGTCCTCCCTGGGGCCGCACCGGGACGCTGCCTCGCGGTCGTTAGGGCCTAGCGCGGGGCCTAATGGCTCATGACGCAGGGCACCAAGGCGATGGCCCTGGTGCGGCAACTCTGGACGCCTACATGCCGACCATGATGGACCTGATGCACCCGGCAGAAGAAGGCCCCAGCATGTTCCCTGAGCCAGGCTAGGTAGCAGGGACGTGGGATGCCGAGTGTTTCCACAAGCCACCCGGAAGCTTCACCGACCCCTTCAATAATAGCAGCCGTTGGGTACAGCTGATATCTCAAGAGCATGCTTACGCTAACTAGGGACCGTAGGTGAACCAGGCCACAACAGTGGCCGGAGACCCCAGGGCGATGGCCCCGCTCCAGCTCAACGAGCACAAGAACACCTCTCCTCCTGAGGCTGTTCTCCACTATACTAGTTCATCCTTAGCCCTCCGAGGCCAATCCACCACAAAGCAGGAGTAGGGTTTTACACCGCAAGGTGGCCCGAACCTAGGAAAACAACTATGTCTTTTGTTCATCCAGTTCATCGAGCTAGGCCGTGGGATTAGTGAGCAGGCAGGCTGGGGAGGATGAGTTCTTTGTGTGCACCCTAGAGTTCGAACCTCTCAAGGGTCTGCAGAACCCTGAATCCGACAGCGATAGCCCAAACCTGGGTAAAATTGCCCGCATGATCTCTGTCGTGCTGTGTGACATTCTCCGCTCTTTGTGCAATGTGCTCATCCCCCCTGTCGAACCACAAGGGGCTCATGGCCCCATAGGTGGCTGTAGTTTCCCATGACATCTTTGGCGTGCTAGGTAGGAGGTAGCGCTTGCGCGAACCCGAGAAGCCTACGTAGCATGTCATCTTCAACATCATTTTCTTCATCGATGGCTCCATCATCCATGGCGCCCAATGTTGGGGAACGTAGTAATTTCAAAAAAATTCCTACGCACATGCAAGATCATGGTCATGCATAGCAACAAGAGGGGAGAGTATCGTCTACGTACCATCATACACAGTAAGCGAAAGCGTTATGATAACGTGGTTGATGTAGTCGTACGTCTTCACGATCGACCGATCTAGCACTGAAGATACGGCACCGCCGCGATCTGCACACGTTTGGCTCGGTGACGTCCCGTGAACTCAAGATCCAGTAGAACTTCGAGGGATAGCTTCGTCAGCACGACGGTGTGATGACGGTGATGATGTTGCTACCGAAACAGGGCTTCGCCTAAGCACCGTTACAATATTACCGAGGTGGATTATGGTGGAGGGGAGCATTGCACACGGCTAAAGATCAATGATCAACTTGTGTGTCTATGGGGTGCCCCCTCCCCCGTATATAAAGGAGTGGAGGAGGGGGAGGGCCGGCCCTCCTATGGCGCACCCTATGGGGAGTCCTACTCCCACCGGGAGTAGGATTCCCCCCTTTCCATGTCGTAGGAGTAGGAGAGGGAAGGAGGAAAGAGGGAGAAGGAAAGGGGGGAGCCCCCCCTTCCTAGTCCAATTCGGACCAGATGGAGAGGGGCGCGCGGCCTGCACTTGTAGCCCCTCCTCCCTTTCCACTAAGGCCCATAAGGCACATTAAACTCCCCGACGGGTTTCGGTAACCCCCCGATACTCTGGTATATGCCCGAACTTCACTCGGAACCCTTCCGATGTCCAAACATAGTCGTCCAATATATCGATATTTATGTCTCGACCATTTCAAGACTCCTCGTCATGTCCATAAACACATAAACTCATAATATGGATCGTCACCGAACGTTAAGCATGCGGACCCTACGGGTTCGACAACTATGTAGACATGACCAAGACATGTCTCCGGTCAATAACCAATAGCGGAATCTGGATGCTCATATTGGTTCCTACATATTCTACGAAGATCTTTTATCGGTCAAACTGCATAATGATATACGTTGTTCCCTTTGTCATCGGTATGTTACTTGCCCGAGATTCAATCGTCGGTATCTTAATACCTAGTTCAATCTCATTACCGGCAAGTCTCTTTACTCGTTCCGTAATGCTACATCCTGTAACTAACTCATTCGCTACATTTCTTGCAGGCTTATAGTGATGTATATTACCGAGAGGGCCCAGAGATACCTCTCCGACAATCGGAGTGACAAATCCCAATCTTGATCCATGCCAACTTAACAAACACCATCAGAGACACTTGTAGAGCACCTTTATAATCACCCAGTTACATTGTGACGTTTGCTAGCACACAAAGTGTTCCTCCAGTATTCGGGAGTTGCATGATCTCATAGTCATAGGAACATGTAGAGTTATGGAGAAAGCAATAGCAACAAACTAAACGATCATCATGCAAAGACAACGGATGGGTCAAGTCAATCACATCATTCTCTAATGATGTGATCCCGTTAATCAAATGACAACTCATGTTTATGGTTAGGAAACATAACCATCATTGATTCAACGAGCTAGTCAAGTAGAGGCAAACTAGTGACACTCTATTCATCTATGTATTCACACATGAAGTTTCCGGTTAATACAATTCTAGCATGAATAATAAACATTTATCATGGTATAAGGAAATATAAATAACAACTTTATTATTGCCTCTAGGGCATATTTCCTTCAGTCTTCCACTTGCACTAGTGTCAATAATCTAGATTACATTGTAATGATTCTAACACCCATAGAGTCTTGGTGTTGATCATGTTTTGCTCGTGAGAGAGGCTTACTTAACGGGTCTGCAACATTCATATCTGTATGTATCTTGCAAATCTCTATGTCTCCCTCCTTGACTTGATCGCAGATGGAATTGAAGCTTCTCTTGATGTTCTGGGGTCTCTTGTGAAATCTGGATTCCTTTGCCAAGGCAATTTCTCCTGTATTGTCACAAAAGATTTTCATTGGACCCAATGCACTAGGTATGATACCTAGATCGGATATGAACTCCTTCATCCAGACTCCTTCATTTGCTGCTTCTGAAGCAGCTATGTATTCCGCTTCACACGTAGATGCTGCCACGACACTCTGTTTGGAACCGCACCAACTGACAACTCCACCATTTAATAAAAAAACGGATCCGGTTTGTGACTTAGAGTCATCCGGATCAGTGTCAAAGCTTGCATCGATGTAACCATTTACGACGAGCTCTTTGTCACCTCCATATACGATAAACACATCCTTAGTCCTTTTCAGGTATTTCAGGATGTTCTTGACCGCTGTCCAGTGATCCACTCCTGGATTACTTTGCTACCTCCCTACTATACTTATAGCAAGGCACACATCAGGTCTGGTACAAAGAATTGCATACATGATAGAGCCTATGGCTGAAGCATAGGGAACACCTTTCATTTTCTCTATATCTTCTGCAGTGGTCGGGCATTGAGTCTGACTCAACTTCACACCTTGTAATACACGCAAGAACCCTTTCTTTGGCTGATCCATTTTGAACTTCTTCAAAACTTTATCAAGGTATGTGATTTTTGAAAGTCCAATCAAACGTCTTGTTCTATAGATCTTGATGTCCAATATATAAGCAGCTTCACCGAGGTCTTTCATTGAAAAATTCTTATTCAGAAATTTAGTATCATTTTCGATCAACAATATGTCATCTACATATAATATCAGAAATGCTAGGGAGCTCCCACTCACTTTCTTGTAAATACATGCTTCTCCAAAAGTCTGTACAAAACCATATGCTTTGATCACACTATCAAAGCATATATTCCAACTCCGAGAGGCTTGCACCAGTCCATAAATGGATCACTGGAGCTTGCACACTTTGTTAGCACCTTTTGGATCGACAAAACCTTCTGGTTGCATCATATACAACTCTTCTGTAAAGTATCCATTAAGGAATGCAGTTTTGATATCCATTTGCCAAATTTCATAATCATAAAATGCGGGTATTGCTAACATGATTCAGACGGACTTAAGCATCGCTATGGGTGCGAAGGTCTCATCATAGTCAACTCCTTGAACTTGTCAAAAACCTTTTGCAACAAGTCGAGCTTTGTAGACAGTAACATTACGGTCAGCGTTAGTCTTCTTCTTGAAGATCCATTTATTCTCTATGGCCTGCTGATCATCGGGCAAGTCAACCAAAGTCCATACTTTGTTCTCATACATGGATCCCATCTCAGATTTCATGGCCTCAAGCCATTTTGTGGAATCTGGGCTCATCATCGCTTCCTCATAGTCCGTAGGTTTGTCATGGTCAAGTAACATGACTTCCAGAACAGGATTACCGTACCACTCTGGTGCGGATCTTACTCTGGTTGACCTACGAGGTTCGGTAGTAACTTGATCAGAAGCTTCATAATCTTCGCCATTAGCTTCCTCACTTACTAGTGTAGGATTCACTGGAACTGATTTCAGTGATGAACTACTTTCCAATAAGGGAGAAGGTACAATTACCTCGTCAAGTTCTACTTTCCTCCCACTCACTTCTTTCGAGAGAAACTCCTTCTCTAGAAAGGATCCATTCTTAGCAACAAATATCTTGCCTTCGGTTATGTGATAGAAGGTGTACCCAACAGTCTCCTTTGTGTATCCTATGAAGACACATTTCTCCGATTTGGGTTTGACCTTATCAGCTTGAAGCTATTTCACATAAGCATCGCAGCCCCAAACTTTAAGAAACGAGAACTTGGGTTTCTTGCCAAACCACAGTTCATAATGTGTCGTCTCGACGGATTTAGATGGTGCCCTATTTAACTTGAATGCAGTTGTCTCCAAAGTGTAACCCCAAAACGATAGTGGTAAATCAGTGAGAGACATCATAGATCGCACCATATCTAGTAAAGTACGATTACGACGTTCAGACACACCATTATGCTGTGGTGTTCCACGTGGCGTGAGTTACGAAACTATTCCGCATTGTTTCAAATGAAGTCCAAACTCATAACTCAAATATTCACCTCCACGATCAGATCATAGAAACTTGATTTTCTTTTTACGATGATTTCCCACTTTACTCTAAAATTCTTTGAACTTTTCAAATGTTTCAGACTTATGTTTCATCAAGTAGATATACCCATATCTGCTCAAATCATCCATGATGGTGAGAAAATAACAATATCAGCCACGATCTTCAATGTTCATTGGACCACATACATCAGTATGTATGTTTTCCAATAACTCTGTTGCTCTCTCCATTGTCCCGTAGAACGGAGTTTACTCATCTTGCCCATGAGGCATGGTTCGCATGTACCAAGTGATTCATAATCAAGTGATTCCAGAAGTCCATCAGAATGGAGTTTCTTCATGCACTTTACACCAATATGACCTAAATGGCAGTGCCACAAATAAGTTGCACTATCATTATCAACTCTGCATCTTTTGGCTTCAATAATATGAACATGTGTATCACTACTATCAAGATTTAGTAAAAATAGACCACTCATCAAGGGTGCATGACCATAAAAGATATTACTCATATAAATAGAACAACCATTATTCTCTGATTTAAATGAATAACCGTCTCACATTAAAAAAGATCCAGAAATAATGTTCATGCTCAATGCTGGCACCAAATAACAGTTATTCAGGTCTAAAACTAATCCCGAAGGTAGATGTAGAGGTAGCGTGCCGACGGTGAACACATCGACTTTGGAATGATTTCCCACGCGCATCGTCACCTCGTCCTTAGCCAATCTTCGCTTAATCCGTAGCCCCTGTTTCGAGTTGCAAATGTTAGAAACTGAACCAGTATCAAATACCCAGGCACTACTGCGAGCATTAGTAAGATGCACATCAATAACATGTATATCAAATATACCTTTCACTTTGCCATCCTTCTTCTCTGCCAAATACTTGGGGCAATTCTGCTTCTAGTGACTAGTTCCTTTGCAGTAGAGGCACTCAGTCTCAAGCTTAGGTCCAGACTTGGGTTTCTTCACTTGAGCAGCAACTGGCTTGCTGTTCTTTTTGAAGTTCCCCTTCTTCCCTTTACCCTTTTTCTTGAAACTGGTGGTCTTGTTGACCATTAGCACTTGATTCTCTTTCTTGATTTCTACCTCTGCGGCCTTTACCATTGCGAAGAGCTCAGGAATTGTCTTATCCATCCCTTGCATATTATAATTCATCACAAAGCTCTTGTAGCATGGTGGCAGTGATTGAAGAACTCTGTCAATGACACTATCATCAGGAAGATTAACTCCCAGTTGAGTCATGTGGTTGTGGTACCCAGACATTCTGACTATATCTTCACTGACAGAACTATTCTCCTCCATCTTGCAGCTACAGAACTTATTGGAGACTTCATATCTATCAATCCGGGCATTTGCTTGAAATATTAACTTCAACTCCTGGAACATCTCATATGCTCCATGACGTTCAAAACGTCGTTGAAGTCCCGGTTATAAGCCGTAAAGCATGGCACACTGAACTATCGAGTAGTCATCAGCTTTGCTCTGCCAGGTGTTCATAACATCTGGCGTTGCTCCTGCAGTGGGTTTGTCACCTAGCGGTGCTTCCAAGACGTTATTCTTCTGTGCAGCAATGAGGATAATCCTCAAGTTACAGACCCAGTCCATGTAGTTGCTACCATCTTCTTTCAACTTAGAATTCTCTAGGAACGCATTAAAATTCAACGGAACAACAACACGGGCCATCTATCTACAACAACATAGACATGCAAAATACTATCAGGTACTAAGTTCATGATAAATTAAAGTTCAATCAATCAAATTACTTAAGAACTCCCACTTATATAAACATCTCTCTAATCATCTAAGTGATCACGTGATCCATATCAACTAAACCATGTCCGATCATCACGTGAGATGGAGTAGTTTTCAATGGTGAACATCACTATGTTGATCATATCTACTATATGATTCACGCTTGACCTTTCGGCCTCCAGTGTTCCGAGGCCATATCTGCATATGCTAGGCTCGTCAAGTTTAACCCGAGTATTCCGTGTGTGCAAATCTGGCTTGCACCCGTTGTATGTGAACGTAGAGGTTATCAAACCCGATCATCACGTGGTGTCTCGGCACGACGAACTGTAGCAATGGCGTATCCTCGGGGAGAACACTTATACCTTGAAATTTAGTGAGAGATCATCTTATAATGCTACCGTCAAACTAAGCAAAATAAGATCCATCAAGGATAAACATCACATGTAATCAACATAAGTGATATGATATGGCCATTATCATCTTGTGCCTTTGATCTCCATCTCCGAAGCACCATCATTATCACCATCGTCACCGACTCGATACCTTGATCTCCATCGAAGCATCATTGTCGTCTCGCCAACTATTGCTTCTACGACTATCGCTACCGCTTAGTGATAAAGTAAAGCAATTACAAGGCAATTGCATTTCATACAATAAAGCGACAACCATATGGCTCCTGCCAGTTGCCGATAACTATGTTATAGAACATGATCATCTCATACAATAAAATTTAGCATCATGTCTTGACCATATCACATCACAACATGCCCTGCAAAAACAAGTTATACGTCCTCTACTTTGTTGTTGCAAGTTTTATGTGGCTGCTACGGGCTGAGCAAGAACCGTTCTTCCCTACGCATCAAAAACCACAACGCGGTATAGTGATTGCTTTTTGATCTTCAGAAAGAACCATGTTCATTGAATCCGATTCAACTAAAGCTAGAGAAACAGACACCCACTAGCCACCTATGTGCGAAGCACGTTAGTAGAAGCAGTCTCGCGTACGCGTAATGTCGGTATGGGCCACTTCATCAAACAATGCGGCTGAATCAAGAAAATCAACTAGTGACGACAAGCAACATGTATATACCCACGCCCACAACTCCTTTGTGTTCTACTCGTGCATATAACATCTACGCATAAACCTAGCTCGGATGCCACTGTTGGGGAATGCAGTAATTTCAAAAAAAATTCTACGCACACGCAAGATCATGGTGATGCATAGCAATGAGAAGGGAGAGTGTCGTCTACGTACCCTCGTAGACTGTAAGCGGAAGCATATAGTCATACGTCTTAACGATCGACCGATCTAGCACCGAAGATACGGCACCTCCGTGATCTGCACACGTTCGGCTCGGTGACGTCCCGCGAACTCAAGATCCAATAGAGCTTTGAAGGAGAGCTTCGTCAGCACGATGGCATGATGATGGTGATGATGTTGCTACCAAAACAAGGCTTTGCCTAAGCACCGCTACGATATTACCGAGGTGGATTATGGTGGAGGGGGGCATCGCACATGGCTAAAGATCAATGATCAACTTGTGTGTCTATGGGGTGCCCCCTCCCTCGTATATAAAGGAGTGGAGGAGGGGGAGGGTCGGCCCTCCTATGGCGCGCCCCATGGGGAGTCCTACTGCCACCGGGAGTAGGATTCCCCCCCCTTCCATGTAGTAGGAGTAGGAGAAGGAAGGAGGAAAGAGGTAGGAGGTAGGAGGATCACAACAAGATGGCCTGCCACAGCCTCCCCAGGAAACAACAACAGCCCATGCCGATGGCCGTGCAGAAGGGGCCACCCCCATGGTGCATTCCCCTCCACGGCAGCCTATGCGGGAGCCACGCGCCCACGAGCTCGACGATGTCTCAATGGCTTCATCCAACTCTCGCGTGTGTCAAGGCTCACGGCGAGTCCTAGAGTACAGGCCAAGGGAAGGCGCGCGCATCACCATTGAGCAACGTCGCGACACCCAGCGCCAGTCCGGTAGGTGCGATGGCCCCGACGTCAATGAGCCCACGCTCGGCGGAGGCGGGTACCTACCTTTCGAGGCTGGGTGCCCTGCCTTCACCCGTGAGTGGCGGCAAGTCCGTTGGCCATCCTCTCGCACGTTCAAGCAAGAAATACTAGAGAAATATGAGGGGAGACTGGACCCGACAGAGTTCTTGAGCATCTAGACCATCGCTGTTCAAGCTACCGGTGGAAGAGACGAAAAGGTGTTTGCCAACTACTTCCCTTTGGCACTCATGCCAAATGTGAGGTCTTGGCTGATGCACCTGCCGGAGAGCTCCATTTCGACCGGGGCTGACCTGTGCCATGAGTTTGTTGGCGCCGTCACGAGCAGCCATCAAGAACCAGGGCGGCCCAGCAACTTGCAGCTCCTCCCGTAGAAGGAAGGAGAGACTCTGCGGAAGGACATGCAGAGGTTCAGCCGAGTACACAGGAACATTCCAGACATCCACTCGGCAGCTGTGATAGCTGCGCTCCAGTCCAACATGCGCAATCGTCGGATACATTCTAAGATGAACGTTCGATTGCCCAAGACTGTGAAGGAGCTTCACACTATAGTGGAAAAGTGTGATCAGGTGGAGGAGGATGGCATCGACATCGACTCAGAGGATGATGACGAGGCCACCAGTCAGAAGAAGAAGAATAAGAAGCGCAATAAAAGGCGCAAGGATAAGGACGTGATGACCGTTGAAAGATCCGGAATGCCAAGTACCTTCAAGAAGGCCAAGACTGAGGTACCCGGCAAGGAAGTTGCCGCGTGCACTGTTTGCCGGGAAGCCGCGGCTGCTGAGACTGGGTAAGGTGATGGGTCGTACTGCAAGATCCATCAGACCAAGGGCCATGATTTCCAGGAGTGTCATCAGGTTGAGCAGCTCGTCAAGAAGTAGAGGGCTGAATATGAGAAGCGTGATAAGGAAAAAGTTCAAGGTGGCGCTGGAGGGAAGAGCTGAGGCGGGAGAGCAAGCCACCCCGGCAAGGCTCCTCTGAATGAAAGAAAACCTGCCAGAGGCCATGAGAAGGAGGATTGCAATGATGAGAGTGATGGAGGAGATGAAGAGGAAACCAGCGAGCAGGAATTCCAGAAAGCCACTAACGCCCTATGCATTGACGGGGGTGCATCTCTGCACTCCTCTTACCGCCAACTTAAACAATTGGCGCGTGAAGTCAATGTCATGGAGCCATCGGCATATTCTCGAAGGCTGCGCAAGTGGTCCCACACGCCCATCATCTTTGACAAAGAGGATCACCCTGACCGCACCACTGCTGTAGGGTGCTTGCCGTTGTTGGTCTCACCAATAATCCGCAACCTCAGATTCACAAAGATGTTGGTTCATGGCAGGGTTGGGTTGAATCTGATTTCTCCGAAGGTCATCAGGAAACTTCAGATAGCAGAGGAAGAGCTCAAGGTTACTGGTACGTTTCAAGGGATCAATCCCGGCAGGAGTCGTCCTAAGGGGGAGATCACACTACCGGGGGGGTTGAATTACCGGACTGACAAGATTGTGTTTGATGTGGTCAACCTCGCCCTGCCGTACAATGGAATCATTGGTCGCCCAGCTCTGGCCAAATTCATGGTGGCATCCCACTATGCCTACAACACCTTGAAGATGCCAGGGCCGATAGGCGTCATTTCCATTCCATCAGACAAGAATGATGCAATCATTTGCGTGCACAAGATGTACCGAGAAGCAGTCGCGGCAGAGGCCGCTGATGCCACAGTTCCCGCCAAGGAAAGTAAAGGAAAGAAGAAAGCTAACAAGGACGCCAACAATGAATCCGGGAAGCATACCTCTTTGGACTACGTTGCACCTGTTGATGACTTGCCAGAGAGTTCCTTTAGCTAGAGATCCAAGGCTGCTGCACCCACTGTGAAAAAGGTCCCGGCAGGGCTGGCTGGCACTGATGGTACTTTCACTATCAGTGCCACCCTCGATGACAAATAGGAAAGCGCTCTCACTGCCTTCCTGCGGGCGAATATCGATGTGTTTGCCTGGCAAACATCTGATATCCCCGGTATTCCCAGGGAGATAATCGAGCACCACCTTGTTGTCTGTCCACATGCCCGACCCGTCAAGCAGAACGTCCGGAAGCAAGCTTTGGAACGGCAACAGTTCATTGCTAAGGAGATCATGAAACTTGAGGTAGCTGGTCTGGTCAGAGGAGTACTACATCCAACGTGGTTAGCAAATCCTGTGGTGGTACACACGGCTAATGGGAAATGGAGGCTTTGCAAAAAAAATACGGATCTGAACAAGTGTCACACCCTGATTTTTGGCCCTTTCTTTTTCTTTTGGATTTATTTAAATTTTTGATTTGAATTGCTTTTCTGTGGCTCTGTGGCCCTGAAACCTAGGAAGAGCATCTCTTCTCGGGCTCCCAAGTGGGTTGTCATCCTAAAAACCATCTCAATATCATGTCATTTCCCATCTTGGCCCAATCCCAATATTCTTTTTATTGGGAATATTTCTTTTTCTATTAAAGGAATAATCCTTTTTTCCCTAGGTTGTGAAACAACCTATATTTATGTCACTCCCAAAATTCCCAAATAATTTTCATAAATTGTTTGGGACATATCTTCCACATATATGACAAAACCTTTCCTTGGCATCATCAAAGATAATTCACAAATATTCCTTTTCTAATTCTACCCTAAGTGGCTTTTTGCGAAGGAAGTGTCATTTATCTTTGCTTGATTGACCTCAAACTTATTGGACACCTTTTCCTATCCATATTATTGCCTCCTTTCAAAATTCAACTCAATTTTCCTAGTGAATATTCTTGAGAAATTGTCCAAAGTTCCTGTCTGAGGGAAGCCTTTGTGAAGGAAGTACTAGCTAGGGTAATCCAAATGAGTTGAAATTTTGCAAGGTCCTTCATATGATAAAATCATCACTCTCCTACAAATTTGGGCTCATGTCATCACTCTATGTGAGCTCAACATCAAATCTTGGTTTCTGATCAGATTTTCAGGTTGTGAAGCAAGTATATTTCATATTGCTTCATTATTGACGAAAATTTACCAGGACATGCTCCTACCCATATAAACCCTCTACACAAAATTTGGACTCATTTCATCAAGACATTTGGCATCTGCAATTTTCCTAAACCTCTGTCTAGAGAGCTACATTGTGAAGCAAGTACCATTTAGGTATGTCCAGATGGTATGAAACTTTTATAGAGGCTTCATATCATCAAATAACTTATCTCCACAGAAATTCAGCTCAATCCAACTTGATATGTGAGTGCTACTTCATACTTTGCATTTCTGTATGGAATGGTGGTTTGTACAACAAGTGCCACTTATCTTCATCCTAAAGAGCTGCAAATTTGCAGAGATGCTCATCTTAGTGAGTGATCACACCTTGCCAAAGACCCGAGTCTATCCCCTCTTGTAGCTTCCTCACCACAGCACATACAGGATGATGTTCATCTACAATGGAGCCAAGTGCTAATCTCTTCTTTGCCCCCGAGCTCATTTATTTCTTCATTTGCACTAAGGGCATAAGGGTCCATCTCCCAGACAAGGTCACGAGCAATCGTCGTGTGCATGCTGTGATCACGCTTGCGTCATGCACACAGTGAGCTCTGGCTCGTTCCGGCCACTGTGCTTGTCCGTTCACTTGTCGTCTCGATGTATCTCCATGTCCTGGAGCTTCCCCGTGAGCCTCTGCATCGCCTTGTGCTCTGCCCTTCTCCTGTTTCGCCATCGTCGAGCGCCGGCAGCCGCGCTCGTGGCCTGACCACTGCCCCCACTTCCATTGCCACATAGCCCGAGCGCCCTCGAGCCCACCAAAGCCTCCCTCGGCTATTTTTTTTCAAAACTATGTTATTTTTTGTAGCAATTTCGGAAACTATAGGACGTAATGCAAAAAAACCAAAACTAGTAGCCCGTCGGCCATCCTTTGGCCGAAGTAGTACTTTTCGGCCACAGTTAGGCCAAAGTAGTACTTTTCGGCCACACTTAGGCCGAAGTATAGTTTTCGGCCATCTCCTGGCCGAAAAGGCACTTTTTTGTCTACTCTAGGCCGAAATAGACTTTTTGGTCAAGTCTAGGCCGAAAAGTCACTTTTTGGTCAACCCTAGGCCGAAGTTGCATGGCTCATGCTGAAATGTATTTTCTCGCCACCCGTTTCCCGCCCACCCCTTCCCGCCACCCGTTTCCCGCCAACCCCTTCCCACCATATGTTCCCGCCACCCGTTTCCCGCCAACCCCTTCCCGCCATATGTTCCCGCCACCTGTTTCCCGCCAACCCCTTCCCGCCTTATTTTCCCGCCAATCCGTTCCCGCCTTATTTTCCCGCCAATCCCTTCCCACCTTATTTTCCCGCCAATCCCTTCCCGCCAACCCTTTCCCGCCATACCGCAGTTATTCTTTCCCGCCATTTTCTCCTCTGTATCTATAAAACCCCCTTCAGGTGGAGGCTGGATAAGCATTCCAGTGTAGTGTAGTCGAGATGTCCCATTATCCATTCGATCGTAGTTTTCACCCTGAGATGAGCAACACTCTGCTGAGTCTAGCTACTGATTTCAGGATGGACAATAGGATAGTTCCATGGGACGAACTCAACGGTAGTGACACCATAATGAATCAGTTGACTCACCAATTACGTAGGTCTGGTTGGCCTGAAAGGACCTATGAGGAGGTACGTCAAGAACTTCTTAGGTTGCATGAAAGGTGGAAGAAGGTGGTGGAGCCGAAGAGTGAAACTTTCAGAAGGACTGCAGAAAAGCATCCATTTTTATGGACTAAGGAGAGCGCGGACGACGATGATATCTTCATGCCGCCGCTTTAGGGTTCTGCATCGTCGAAGAGCAAGAGTTCAGCATCGTCCAAAGGAAAGAGTTCTGCATCCTCGAAGGGCAAGAGTTCTGTATCGACCAAGGGCAAGAGTTCTGCATCGACGAAGGGCAAGAGGAGCGCATCGTCGAAGGGGAAGAGGGTTGCATCAACGGAGGATGATGATGATGACTTCATGTAGTATGTAAGATGTATTCCAGTTGTACCGTTTCATTCAGATGTATTTGCATTATTAGTTTGTATTGTATTATTCTAGGGCATTATGTTCTATCTGAATTTCATTTTGTAGTATGTAAGATGTATTGCACAAGTTCAGCCGCACCGTTTAATTCAGATGTACTTGTATCTTAATTATCGGTTGTAGTCTATTTGGAAATGTAACTGGAATAAGAATGCCAATTAATAGTAATATGTCTCTCGCATACATAAAACAATATATGTCTCCTGATCACATAGAAGGAAGTGCGATAGTAACACATACATGAAGCATGTCTCATACATAAATACTGACACACAGCTGTGAATAGTCTGAATCTAACATAGATAATGAGTCATACATAGATAGATAAGCATATCACTGCGGGGGACGACGATGAGTCCGGGTCTTCCTCGGGCGAGGACCGGAAGGCGATAAGCACTGAGGCGGTGGACGAGGCTCGTGATAACCACGACCATAGTTAACCTCGTCTGTCACGGTCTGTGTCTCCTGCGTCGGTGGTGGTGGAGTGTGAAACACTGTCTGCGAGAAGCCATAAATGTTTGTAGCTTGGTCATCATCCTCGCGGTCGCCCTCAAAGTACGAAGCACCACCACTAAGGATCGGTGACTGCTCTGAATGCATGAACGGTTGCGACTGGTTGCCGCTACGGTAAAGTAAAATTGATACAAATGCATGAACGAAGCACCACCAGTAAGCATCATTGACTGCTGAGAATGCAAGAACGATTACTACACTGTTCAAAAGAATGTAGTGAGTAGTGTTACCTAGATTCATCTGCTGATGCCAGTAAGCGCTCCCTAGCTATGAAGGAGGTGGCTCATGCCAGGAAGAGCTCCCTGGCTGTTAAGAAGGTGGCTCATGCCAGGAAGAGCTCCCTGGCTGTGAAGGAGGTAGCTCATGCCAGGAAGATCTCCCTGGCTGTGAAGGAGGTGGCTCATGCCAGGAAGAGCTCCCTGGCTGTGAAGGAGGTGGCTCATGCCAGGAAGATCTCCCTGGCTGCGAAGGATGAGGTTCTGCATGGTGCACAGAGGGTCATAGTTCTGAAAGGTGCACAGAGGGTCGTGGTTCTGAATGCTGTACAGAGGGACGTGGCGGACGATGTGCTGGAGGAGGAAGTGCAACATACGAAGTCCGTCTACACGTAACAGCTGCGTAAATCCCGCGTAGCTTGTCATCAAGACGCCTCAACCATGAGACGCCCTCTTGCGGTGGGACAGTTTCTCCCCTCTGAAAGCGCCGCATTAAAGCGGAAACCTCCTCTCGCGCCTGTAGTGTCAAGTCACCCTGTACACAAAGAGTTAACCAATTATATCCTTGTTGTATGATAGACACCACGAATAGACAACCAAGCAAATACGTCCAGATTAACAAAAGACTTAACATATGAGAACCAAGGCATTTACCGCGTGGAGTATGGTTCCCACAACAGAGGAAGTTGGGTACATATCGTTGGTGAGAGGGGCTTCGATCTGATCAGGAGCAGCTGATGGAACCAAGTAGATCCTCGTTGTATGCCGGTAATGCTGCAGATACAACCCGAACATTTCCCAGTTAAAGGGTCGAACCTCACCCCAGATATTTGTCGCAGCGGTAGTCCATTCGTCAACGTAAGGGGTAATGCTCTGAAGCCAATAAGCCATGGACTTATTTCCTCCTAGGCGACTGTCCCTGAGATTGACATGCGCGATACATGATTAGGTATATTATGAATGCAGAGCTGCCAACTAAAATAGTATTAGTACTTACTTGTGCATGTGGTCTGGCAAGTGTGGAATATCTGGAATCTCAGGCTGTTGATATAGACCGAACTGTCTCATCACCCTATGAAGAGACATCTCCTCAACCGTCATGTCAAACACCAACTTGGCCTTGGTCATCCAAAAGTGCCGATCTCTAGTGCACAATCCAGAAATCCCAACTGGGTACCTCGATGATATAGCCTGAGGCGAGTATGGCTCCCAAATAACTTGATCCTCGTGCAAACTATCAAACTGCGCCATGAAGGGCGGGTAGCATCCCCTAACCTGAGTATGCGCAAACTATCTCTGTGCATGACAACAAATAAGCATTAGTAATACTATTGAATGGCAACAAATAATTGAATTAATTGTTACTTAATATAAAAGTACCTCTCGCCGTGTCCAAACAGATCCCATAGTAGGTAAGTCGCCGATAGCAGGCACATAAGTCCCAGCTAAGTCCTCCAAACCAAAGGGTTTATCAACGTAGACATAGGGTCGTCCAATAGGGAATCTCTCGTATGACCAGAGCTGCAACAATAATGGACATCCAACAAGACTAGATTTTCTAGACTTCAGCAAGCAAGCTTTGCACAGGCCTCTGTACGTAGCCGCTAACACAGCAGAACCAAAACTCCTCTGTAGAATATCCGCAGGGCAACGTGCGTCAGCTATCTCTCGTGCAATACCGATGAGTCATGCATCGACAGTGGTCACGTGGTTCTCCATAAACATTGTCTTGCCGAACAGCCAAAGAATATATGCCTCTAGGGACCGGTTAATCTGTGCCTCCGACAACTGAACGTCGGGATGTCCTAACGAGACAATCTACATTGAAACATAATAATTGTATGAACATCGGATAACTAAAAAACAACATTTGTTTAAGTGGCCGTTGTCTATGTCCCTAGCAGTCGGGACCGCAGCCAAAAAACGGGTCTGCATTGCTGCTTGCCACCCAGATTCTGCCTCTAAGGGACCTATGGCAGCACCCGCCAGAGGTAATCCCAACAAGTAAGACACATCCTGTAAAGTAGGCACCATCTCTCCCCAGGGAAAGTGAAACGTATGTGTCTCTGGTCTCCATCTATCTACTAAGCAGGTAAGGAGTGACTTGTCGTAAGAGAAACGTTTCACTTGCCTCTTGTGTAACTGCAATGGTTCACCTGCCTCATCTAAGTCCGGACCATCCATCCACTCATCCAATGTACCCTCAACCAGCCGTGCCAAGGGTAGAAGTCCAGCCCAACTTAACCTACAAAATAAAGAGATTGTTAGCGGTTATGAAAAGTATGTCAAACATAGTAAGTCATTATATGGACTCCATTATATGCACACATACCTATCAACCCATGAATCGTGTATCAGCCAGTTAGTCTTTGGGGTATGAGTGACCAACACGTCTAAGTTGTTGCCCGCTTCCGTAAGGGCGCCCCGGTGCTTTCTATCGATGTTACCATTAAGCAACGGATACGAAGACATATCTGCAATTCAAACAACAAATCTCAGGTGCAAATAAAACATAGTACGACATATTACAAATTATAACATAGTCCTGACATATTACGAATTAAAACATAGTCCTGACATATTACATATTAAAACATAGTCCTGACATATTACAAATTAAAACATAGTCCTCACATATTACAAATTAAAACATAGTCCTGACATATTACATATTAAAACATAGTCCTGACATATTACATATTAAAACCCACTATGACACATTAGCTTACGAGTTATTTCTTCCTCGTCCGCCCCTTCGGCCTCGACTACCACGACCATGTTCGCCTCTTGCTCCTGTTGTCGCAGCCGTCGATGTGGAAGCACTCGTCGATGCGGAAGCACCATCTTTGTTCAAGTCGGGACAATATTTCATCCTATGCCCATATGCCGCGCATAACAAACATTGTCTGGTTGCTCCACCAGCTTCAGACTGGTCCATATCGTTCCGGATGCGATGGGCCTTTCGTGTGCCCCTACTTGTTCGCCGAAGGTCTAGATGCGGGATGTATACTCTCTCACCATCGTTTACCTTGTTGAAATTGCCGAGGACTCTAAACCCTGTCATCTCGCCTATCCAGTTGTTGAGCACTGCCTCTTTTAAATAGTATGGGGACACGAAGGATATAGCATCCAACTCAATCTGGCCACAGGCAGCCAACACATGAGAGCAAGGTAGGTGCAACAACTTCGGTTTGTTACATGTACACTCACACGTTGGATAAAATTCCGTTCCAATTTTTACCTCGTGTGTCTTCACCTCATTTCCAGAACCAAAACCATCGGTAGGAAGCTGAACCTCATACCTCCTTTCTTGATTCCCTATGAGTTTGACAGTGTGCTTCTTTGCTTTCTCTATCTTCTTTGCCATGTATTCCATGACACGGCTACAATAAGGTGTGTTCTGATTATCTTCAATATGCTTCTTTGCTAACTTGCGCCTTTCTCTAAAATATCTCAAAGTGCCATGGAATACAGCCTCCATAATAGTTGTGAGTGGCAATGCTCTATTCCCTCTCAGCACAAAGTTATACACCTCTGCAAGATTGGTTGTCATGTGGCCATACCTAGCTCCATGTGTGTCATGCAGCAAAGACCAATTCATTGGAGGCTCTTTCTCTATCCACTCAGAAAAATTCTTTATTGCCCTTCCCTTCTTTCTCTTAGTATTAGGAGGGTCAATTGCTGGCAAGTCACAAAGACCTACTGGCTCCTCTAGCTCCACGATGAGTGCTGCTAATTTAATCTGATCTTCTTCCATTTTCTTCCTCGCACGGACTTGCTTCTTAGTAAACTCATCTAGTTTTGACCAAATAAATTCGTATTTCCTCTACTGGCTCTGCTTGCATAATTTTTTGAACAAGTTCATCAACCGCTTGTTCTTGAACTGTGAGAAAAAATTAGCCCCAAGATGGCGCATGCACCACCGGCTCTACAAGTCCCTCCAAGGTGTTGGTTCGTCATCTGCTAGATTACGAAGTGTCTTCACGGCCTTCAATATACCAGCATGTCTGTCATGAATGACACACACGTTTGGTCGGTCCTTCACGATGGCAATTTTCACTTGGCGGAAGAACCATACCCAGCTGAGAAAGTTCTCACCCTCCACAAATGCCATGGCAAGTGGGATGATTTGATTGTTCCCGTCCACACCAATAGCAGTCAAGATTTTCCCTCTATACTGACCGGTCAGGAATGTACCATCCACAAACATAACAGGAGGACAATGCCGGAAAGCTTCGATGCACATAGCAAAAGAGAAGAACACTCATTTCAACACCTTGAAATCTGGTATACTCAGCAACCTCATGTGTTGTACGTTCACATAAGTGCCAGGATTCCTCTCCTTCAGTATGCCAAGGAGACGGACAACATTATCATATGAGTCGAAGAACGTCCCAAACCTTTCCTCCATAGCCTTCCGCTTAGCCCTCCAAGCCTTCCCATAAGGAATGACATAATTCCATCTGACCTTCACTACTGCCTGGATGTGTTTTGCTTCCATATCTTTCTTCTCTACTATCTCAGTATACATGAGTTGCGCAATGAGACTTGAAGTCAGGTTCGGATGCTTGACCAGCAGGTTCGTCCTCACACAATTATGTGGGACGACAATGGTGACAACCCAGTGGATGTCATACTTCGGCACGTGCCCGTGCACCTTCCCAGTACAACCTGTTACAATACATTTCACAGTATAGTTTGTTGGACTTGATATGTGTGTCTTGAAAACCCTCTGCGTAGACATAGCCCACTTTATCACCGCATACTTCAATTTTTTCTTTGTATCAAACATAGCCCCTATTTGTACTTGGTTCAGATTATACTTCCATGGAGTCTCATGGCCATCGTTCACCGTAAGGCCGGTGGATATGTCCTGCTCCCATGCAGAAGGAATCGGTACCTCAACTTCATCCTCAGAATTTTCAGAATCCAGTTCCTCCACCAATCCATCCTCGTCATCTTCCTCCATCACCCTCTGCATTTCATCCCCTTCCTCATCCCCATCAGCAAAACCAGAACCAGCTAATATTATCGAATGGCTACTCTGCCCAGTATCAGGACCACAAACATTGTGTGGCACGTAGTCTGGCTCTTTCTCGGGTTGGCTAGCATCCACATCTTGTGGCTGTGACCCGGATAAAACAATCTCGTTAGCCACTTCACTGCCTTGGCCGGGCTCATACCCCCTGTGGAGTTGTACGGTATTCTCCTCCTTCGGCACAGGTTGCACAAGTGCATATGGGTGGATTCTTCGGTCTCGGTAGCGTCTTAACAGGGACAACCAATGCTGGCTCCTATCTACTGGCATCAACTCCCACTTGAAATTTTTACAGGATTTGGTCCACAATGCATGAATACTGACAGAACATACTTCAGGATCCAAACCGAAACTAGTTGTCAACCAGTACTTCAACTGTCTAATGTCCAGTCTGTCCGGGTCAGCTAGTGTCATGACGCCATTTTTAAACTCTCTAAGATCAACCCCCAACTCATTATATCGAACATTACCAGCGCTGTAGTAAACAGTCAGATTTATTGATTCAGACATTTTCACCTGTCAGACATTGTCATCCTCTCATTAATCACAACAAAGACTAATATTACCCGTTACACTAACTATGCACTAAAATGCCTCCACAAATATATTAACACTGCACTTCACAATATGACTTATCTAAACTAATTAAAATATACAATTCAGAGAAAATTTGTGATGGCATGGTTATACCTTCGAAGCATCTGTCCCTAGCTTCTTGCTCCTCTCTTTCACTCAGCGGCACCGGCCACCTCGCGGAGTACTTGCACCACAGGACAACGGCAGCACCGCCCCCTAGACGACCGGAGGCTCAACTCCGGTCACCCCCCAAGCCGCACCTCCTCGTCCACAGCAGCTGCTCCTCCTCACCACCACCTCCTTCCCAACCACACCTTCTCCACCCCACCATGGCTCCTCCCTCCAAACGCAGAAAAAACTATCCCATACCCAAAAAAACACCGTAGGCTGTTGGAGAATGGTATGATCTATCTATTCTGTGTCTTGGATGTGAAAATGGGTGCAAAGTGGTGGAGATCGGCGCGGGCTTGTGAGGTTACAGAGAAGAACGAGAGAGAGGGGAGGAAACAGAGTGCGAGCAGCCAGAGGAAGGAGACGGCCTGGCGAGCCTTATCCCGAACTCTTCGGTCAACTCTTGGCCGAAGAGCTCTTCAGCCGCCCGCTGGCCGAAAAGAGCCCACTTCGGCCGCGCGTGGGCCAAAGCTACGATTTTCGGCTGGCCCGCCACCGACACCACCTCTTCGGCCCAGCCGAGCCCTACTTCGGTCAAAGCCTAGATGAAAAGTCCTTTTCGGCCAAACCCGGGCCGAAAACAACCTCTTCGGCTAGCGCGAGGCCGATGGGGTCATAGTTTTGATTTTTTCGCGTTTAGTGCTATAGTTTCCGAATTTGCTGCACAAAAAGTTATAGTTTTGAAAAAAATCCCCCTCGACTATATATAGTGTCCCCAAGGTCCTCCGCATGTCGCCTCCCTCTCCCCGGCCTTCCAAGCTCGCCGGAGTCCTCTATGCCTCCTCTGTCTACCATTGCCGCTGATGGCCTATGCTCGAAATCGAGCAAGCCCGAGCCTCTCCCCCCTCCTTTCTCCACCAGAAGCTCACCCACACGCCGGAGATCCTCCTCCTCTCCTCAGCTCATCGTCGGAGTCCTTGTGGCCGCCGTCCCCAACTCCTCCTCTGGCTGCTCTTGTTATACTTCAATCAAATAATTATCTTGATGCTAGTAATCATGCTATGCTCTTATGTGATCATGTTATACTATTTTGGTCATGTCCATCATCATCTCATGCTCATCAGTATAAATGCTTCACCACTGTAGATATTTTGAATGATTATGCTTACACATCCTTGTTCATGTTGTTATCATGGTCAGTTCATCATGTTATATTGTATGACTCGGCATCATTTGCATTCAAGTTTAACCGAACTTTAATTAAACTTGAACACCTGTTGGCTGAGTCAAAGTGCCATCGAAATCGAACTGACCAGTGCAGCCACATTTGCCTTTATGTGGTCTATTGTCGTGCCTCTCGCCGGTCCCTCCAACTAGGGAAGGTTATGGGCGCGCGCTACCCTGATCAGGTAGCCAGACATAAGCCTTGTGTGCCCATTGTTGTTGTACCTGGGTTCTCCATGTTTGGGACTATTTTGTTTTTCCACGACGGTGGCCGTTGGATGTCGCGAGGTGACATCGGGGCGACCCATGACTTAGCCCAAAGGGGAGTTTGTCATAGTGGCCCGGAGAGTGGCATTGCAATAGATCGGTTTTGTCAGAACATCATTGGTCCACCCGAATGGGAGCACGAGGCCTTGGGTTCCATGGTGTGGGTACAGTGTGCTAACCTCTTTAGAGTGTGTATAATCTATCGATAGCTGCAACCGCGGATATGGGCCCAGTTTGTAGTAGGTCACACTATGGGTCAACAGTAATAATAACCTATTTAATAACAACCCCTGTTCGATGATGAATGAAGTGGTTGATTCTTATGTGATCGCGAGAGGATCACAATGGTATCGAGGATACAGAAGATGGCTGAGGTTTATGGTATTATGCGATAATCAAGGGTAAAGATCAAGCTTCTTGTGGTCATGTAATGATTACTACGGTATTGTTAATACCAAGCTTGATTTGATCCTGAGGTGATCATGTGATGACCATGATGGTACGTGATTCATGTGGTGGTTACGAGGTAACCCCGAACAGAGTAAGTGGATCATGTTAAGTATGTTGCATGCTAGTGTCATCTTGTGCATATCATGAGTAACCTTGCGATGCTCATTTCATGTGATGATAGATGTGTTATGTTCAACATGTTCATGCCATGCTCATCTGATGTTGTTCTAGTGATATCATGCTCATCATTGTTTAACATGTAAATGCCATGCTATCGTTTGTCTTCATTACTTTTGGTTGCTATGATCTTGCAAGTACATTCAATGTACTGACCTGGCATGTCATGCCAGATTGCAGGCGATGCCGTGATTGATTGCTTGTTAAGGTTACCATTCGTGCTAGCTATATCGCATTCTAGCCAGAGTCCCTCCGAAGTGGATGTCGGCATTCTGGGAACCAAGGTACGCGGACTTGTCTGCCTGCGGCCCACAGCGTGGCTCCGTCGAAGGCCTGGTACGAACCATCTTCAGCATCGACAACACAAGACCCTCGCGAGGGGCCAAGCCTCATGAGGCAGACGACGACAAGACCTCCAGAAGAGTGGCCTCCCTAGGCTAGCTCCTGAGGAGCAGATATTCCTAATTCCTATGCATGCGCTCACCTCGTGAGGTTAAGGTGACGCAAGCAATGATGACCAAGGCCAGGCAGGCGCCAGCGGGCGCAGTACACCAGGTTTCCTCTTTGGTACAAAGGAGGTAAGCACAGGCGCAGAGTCCCAAGGAATCAGCCAAAGGTTACCATTCTCGTGCTGATCAAGACCGCCAGGACATAGGTCATCGCCAAGCCCAGCACGACGTCACAACCAGAAGCTTTACAGGCGAAGACCACCTTTCATCGGGATAAGGCGTACTATTTGTCTCCCTTAAAACTTGGCAATTGTGGGATCCCTTCCCGCCTTCATTTTGGGGGAAGAGGGCCAAGTCCACTATAAATATAGGTTAGCCACCACCATTGGAGGAGGAGATAATCCACTCCTTCCTTACTGGCTCACACACAAGAACTGGCCTCCTGAGCTTGTCCTTCCCCTGTACTAGTTCATCTACCCACCGCGATGCTAATCCACCCAAAAGCAGGAGTAGGGTCTTACACCGCAAGGTGGCCCGAACCAGGGTAAACTGTCGTGTCTCTTTCCTCTCCCGTTCATCGATCTAGGCTGCAGGAGCGTCGAGTTGGTAGGCTGGGGAGATTGAATTCTTTGCACATGCCCCTGAGTTCGAACCTTTCTTGGGTCCACGGAGCCCCGAATCCGACATTTGGCATGCCAGGTAGGGGCGTGTCGAAGGATCCTCTCCACCGATCGTTTCATCACTACCATGGCGGGAGATCCTTGAGCTCATGCTGAGCACTGGGCCGCTTGGCCCGCCTGGGTGGCACCTTCCGCCCAAGAAGCTCTCCACTCTACGCTCCTCGCAGCCAGCACGGCGACCAGCGTCGTCGGCCGTAGGCGGCACGTACCAACTACGCCCACTCCCACACTGCGCTGCAACCGCTCCACCGCGCGGTCTTCGTACTACGCCGCAGCGTCAACGCTATGCACCCACCGGGTGTAGGCCAACACACGAGCTACGCTCATCGTGGCGCCGGAGCTGCATTGATGCAGGAGGGCGGCCATGATTCCTTGCTAGAGCGGGTCGCCGAGCTACTCGATGCCGCCTGCGAGGGTGCAACACCTTTCTGCACCTTGCCTACATCTCAAGCGCTGGGCACGCGTTGGCCCCCGCTACACCCGGGTGCCCTTCCTTGGAGGGTCCGAAGGACCTCGCGGTGGCAATCTGGCCCACGACGCTGCCTACTCTACCCAAGATACATTACCTCCGGGTGCAGCAGGGCCGGGCGGCCCCTTCCAGGACCGCGCTGAGATGCCACCCTACGATTGCCGTGACATGGCGCCAAGAATGGCAAGCAACGGTGATGAGTGCCGACTCAGGGACGGTGGCTCCAGGCACTCCTGTACCTCCACAGATAGGCTTGCTGCATGCCTCAAGAGGAAGCCCCTGCTCGTTCCCCTCGCCAGCCTGGGCATCGGGACCATGCGAGGCCGAGGCTCTTTGCGAGCCACCCCGAAGCTTCACCGGCGCCTTCAACAACAACAGCCACCGGGTACAACCAATATCTCTGGGGCACGATTACGCTAACCATGGACCATAGGTGAACCAAGCCATGACAACGGCCATGAACCTCAAGACGATGGCCCCAACGCAAGAGGATGGAAAGCACAAGGGGATGCGCGGGGGGAGCCCGGCACCAAGGCCTCCCCCGCGCCAAGCGGTGCAAGGTGCTGCCACGATGATGGCGCACGCCGCACGGAGGTAGGACCTCCAGCGGGAAGGCGCCGGCGAGCCCTTCTCCTCGGTGGGGGGCCTGCGATCGCCGAGGCACCGCAAGCATACCCCCTTGCCCCTTGGTCTCGTCTTGGTTCCGACGCCCCAATGGTGCTCAGGGGAGGCGCCGGGCGGGGCCCTCGCCAGGTGCTGGGGATGTATGTGAATATCTCCGCTCGTGACACTCTCACATAATAATAAATTGGGGTTGTACACGCCGCAGGGTCCCGTGAGCGCCGCCCTCGGGCCTCACAGGGGCTCCCACCCACGTCCAAGTGCAAGCACCATGCTCCGTGCTGGCCGTCGACACTGTCCCCTAATGACTATGGCCACACCCACTGGAAGCACTTAGCTCTGCGCTGGTGAGAAGACTAGTCTAGGCGCCAGACGCAGCTGTTTGTTTTCTCCCTCTTTCTGTAACCCAATTTGCCATATTTTGGAATGAGATTTGGATTTTCGTGCGCTTATCAAAAGAAAACGGGGGAATTTTATTGATTCCCGGTGATTTCTTGCCCTCTGGTTTGTGTTTAATAGTAGGTCTCATGCCCGCTACCCCTTGATACGTCTCCAACGTATCTATAATTTTTTATTGTTCCATGCTATTATATTACCTGTTTTGGATGTTAATGGGCTTATTTATACACTTTTATATTATTTTTGGTACTAACCTACTAACCCAAGGCCTAGTGCAAATTGTTGTTTTTTTGCCTATTTCAGTGTTTCACAGAAAAGGAATATCAAACGGAATCCAAATGGAATAAAACTATTGGGAGAGTTATTTTTGGAACAAATGTGATCAAGGGGACTTGGAGTTGACATCAAGCAACCAACAAGGAGGCCATGAGGCAGGGGGGCGCCTACCCCCTAGGCGTGCCCTCCACCCTCGTGGGCCCCTCGTGGCACGACCGACCTACTTCTTCCTCCTATATATATTCATATACCCCAGAAACATCCAGGAGCACCACGAAACCCTATTTCCACTACCGCAACCTTCTGTACCCAAGAGATCCTTCTTGGGGCCTTTTCCGGAGCTCCGCCAGAGGGGGAATCGATCATGGAGGGCTTCTACATCAACACCATAGCCTCTCCGATGATGTTTGAGTAGTTTACCTAAGACCTTCGGGTCCATAGTTATTAGCTAGATGGCTTCTTCTCTATCTTTGGATCTCAATACAATGTTCTCCTCGACCTTCTTGGAGATCTACTTGATGTAACTCTCTTTGCGGTGTGTTTGTCGAGATCCGATGAATTGTGGGTTTATGATCAAGTTTGTCTATGAACAATATTTGATTCTTCTCTGAAATCTTTTATGTATGATTGGTTATCTTTGCAAGTCTCTTCAAATTATCAATTTGGTTTGGCCTGCTAGATTGATCTTTCGTGTAATGGGAGAAGTGCTTAGCTTTGGGTTCAATCTTGCGGTGTCGTTTCCCAGTGACAGCAGGGGCAGCAAGGCACGTATTGTTTTGTTGCCATCGAGGATAAAAAGATGGGGTTTATATCATATTGCTTGAGTTTATCCCTCTACATCATGTAATCTTGCCTAATGCATTACTCTATTCTTATGAACTTAATACTTTAGATGCATGCTGGATAGCGGTCGATGTGTGGAGTAATAGTAGAAGATGCAGAATCGTTTCGGTCTACTTGTCGCAGACGTGATGCCTATATACATGATCATGCCTAGATATCCTCATAATTATGCACTTTTCTATCAATTGCTCGACAGTAATTTGTTCACCCACCGTAATACTTATGCTATCTTGAGAGAAGCCACTAGTGAAACCTATGGCCCCTAGGTCTATCTTTTATCATATAACTTTCCAATCTATTTTATTTTACAATCTTTATTTTCCTATCTATATCATAAAAATACCAAAAATATTTATCTTATTATTATGTCTATCAGATCTCACTCTCATAAGTGACCATAAAGGGATTGACAACCCCTTTGTCGTGTTGGTTGCGAGGTTCTTATTTGTTTGTGTAGGTGCGAGGGACTTGCGTGCAGTCTCCTACTGGATTGATACCTTGGTTCTCAAAAACTGAGGGAAATACTTATGCTACTTTGCTGCATCACCATTTCCTCTTCAAGGGTAAACCAACACAATGCTCAAGAGGTAGCACCCCCCTCGTGAGCACCCCGCGAGCGGGGGCTGGGTGTGTTGTGCGCGCTATGCGCACGCTTGGGCGAGCTCGAGTGCCGTCAAGGCCCCCTCGGGGCCAATGCATGCACACCTTGCCGTAACTCAGCAATCGACTCCTCGTGAGGCACTCTCGGGTGGACCTGCAGGCTCCCCAGGAGGCTTAAACCCTTGCGAGCCCCCGGAGGGCCCGCCTCAAGAGAGGAGTGCCTCTGCGATACAAGAACCCGCTCAAGAACACCATTACCAAAGATAAGTCGCGACATCTACTTTAGTCGGGAGCTTTCTGGTTCACGGCAGCATGTTCTAGTATCCAACTCAAAAGCATATCATCATTTCATACATTACAAGGGAACCCCCCTCCAAAGATGCTTTCACGGCCCGCAGGGCCCTGTCCGGTTTTTTTGTCATGCAGGCTAGGACAGTGTGACGCCCCGAGACCGTTGCGTCAGGTGTCTTCCAGTTATGCGCCGTCGTTGCCATGTCATCATGTGCATTACATCATCATGTTTTCAAAACTTGCATCCGTCCGGGTCTCCCCGTTCCTTCCGTTGTCCGTTCTGAGCCCAGACACACTTACACGTGCCCGCGGCACATCCAAAATATTATTTATTAAGTGGCCGGAAAATGTTCTCGGAATGGGTTAAAAGTTGACATGCGGTGTTGTTATGTTGTCAGTAGACCTCCTGTCAAGTTTCATCACATTCGGAGCTCGTTTCATAGCCCAACCGTTAAACATATAGGGGCACTATACCCGGTCACACGTCGGACGTTTTCCGTCTCTGAAAACCTTGACGGTTGCATTTCCGTCTGTCTCTTCTCAGCCTGAGACCTCTCCTGCACAGCCCACAAACCCCACCTAGTTCCCCCCTCTGTCTGGAACCGCACGATCTTGATCGTAGGCTCCGAAACGCTCCAGAACCCCCCCTAGACCCAAACCCTAGCAAAACCTGCTATATATAGACCCCCTCCTGCCATTTTGGGCAACCTAGACGCAATCCACCTACCTCTAGCCTTCCCCCTCCTCAGATTCCGCGCCCGGCCCCTCCGCCGCTGCCACTTGTCACCGCCAGGCAGGCTAGCCACCACCATGCCCCGCCGCAGCCGCCGCCCGCAGCCAATCAGGGTGCGCCACATGTCCCGCGCGCCTCCACTCCGCCGACAGCCCGCTCGGGCCCGCAATAGGCCCGCCCCATCGGGGCCCGAGGCAGCCCGCCCCGCCGCCAGGGAGATCCCGCTTCAACCCCGCCGGACCCCGCCGCCCATCGCGCCGGCCGGTCGCCGCCGACGCACTCCAGCGCCTCCACCACCGCGCCCGGCACCGTCCAATCATCGGCGCTGCCCAGATCGGGTGTCGGGTCGCAGGGATCCGTTCGTCCCGCGGACTCCTCCCTGCCTCCTTGCCGGAACCACCTCGTTGACCTCGCCGGAGGCCGCCACCTTCGCCACTTGTCTCCCTGACCGTCCTCGTCCCCAAATCTGGTGCCCTCGCAACGCCCCGAGGCCAGATCCGCCGCCTCGCACCCATTCCCGGCCTCCATCGCCCTTCCCTGTGCTCGCCGCTGGCCGTCGTCGCCGTTGGTCATCGCCGCCCTAGCCTCCCCTCGGGCGGAGGGAGAGGACGAGCGCACCACTGGGCGGCCTCCCTCGCAGGCGCGTGGGCCGGCCTCGCCCCGGCCCAGCAGCGCCCCGGCCTTCTTTCCCTCCGACTTGTGCCTTGGCCCATGGTAAGTTACCTCCCCCAGCGCCTTTTCCTGTTGGCCCGACTACAGTTTCAGCCCGACTACGTTTTTTTCCAGTCCAGCGAATTTGTCTAATTATCCAATGCACTACAATTTTGCAGAAAAGCCATCAAACTACATGCATATAATAACTCATGAACTATGCATCACATCTAAAAACTTTATATATGTAAAATGCTTAGAATTGTTTCTAGATTCATAATATCCAACTTTCATGCATGTTTGAAATGTTTAAATTGTTGTTTGCTTTAATTTGCTCCAAATGCCATGGTAAAATGATTTATTTCATAACTAAATAACCGTAGCTCGGTTTTAAATAAACTTTATATGTAAATGGTGTAGAAAAATCCATAGGTTAACATGGTGGCAGTAATTTGCATGTTTAACAACTCTAAAACTGTGTATAGGGCATAACAGTACCAAATCCGTAGTTTGCACATGAGGATTTACCAGAATTGTTGTTTGTTGTTCCGGCCTCATTTAAACATGTCTAGATAGGTAGTTTTCATATGCTTCACCTCTTGCCATGTTTAGAAACATTTAATATTGTTGGTTACATAAACGAGAGTGAACTAAATAAGTCATGTGGTGTTTTGTCAATATGCAACTCGTTGCATATTGAGCTCCACTTAACTTGTAGTTTTGCTTGTGCACTTTTCCGTGCCATGCCTCATTAATACGGACATGCATCATACTTGTTTGCGCATCATGCCATGCTTATGTGATGGGTGTTTACTATGTTGTTTGCTTCGTTCCGGTTTGCTTCTCTCGTTAGCTTCGGTTTCGGAGTTGTGAGGATCCTTCGACTACGTGCATTTGTCTTCTTCATGGACTCGTTCTTCTTCCTTGCGGGATCTCAGGCAAAATGACCATACCCTCGATATCACTTCTATCTTTGCTTTCTAGTTGTTCGTTCTATCGCTATGTCGCACTGCCTACCACTTGTTATATCATGCCTGCCATATTGCCATGTCAAGCTTCTAACCTTCCTTTCCTAGCAAACCGTTGTTTGGCTAAGTTACCGCTGTGCTCAGCCCCTCTTATAACGTTGTTAGTTGCAGGTGAAGCTGAAGTTTGTTCCATGTTGGAACATGGATATTTTGGGATATCACAATATCTCTTATTTAATTAATGCATCAATATACTTGTTAAAGGGTGCAAGGCTCGGCCTTATACCTGGTGTTTTGTTCCACTCTTGCCACCCTATTTTCCATCATACCGGTGTTATGTTCCTTGATTTTGCGTTCCTTACGCAGTTGGGTGTAATGGGAACCCCTTGACAGAACGCTTTGAATAAAACTCCTCCAGCAAGGCCCAACCTTGGTTTTACATTTGCCTAACAACCTATTACCCTTCCCTTGGGTCGGCCAACCCGAGGGTCATCTTTATTTTAACCCCCCCCCCCCCGCCGCCCAGGCCAGTGCTTCTCTAAGTGTTGGTCCGGACTAGAGCCCCTTGCAGCACCACCTAGGGAAACTTGAGGGCTAGTTTTAGTTGTACGGATTGCTCATCCATTGTTTCCCCGAGAACGAGATATGTGCAACTCCTATCGGGATTGTCGGCACATCGGGCGGCTTTGCTGGTCTTGTTTTACCATTGTCGAAATGTCTTGTAACCGGGATTCTGAGACTGATCGGGTCTTCCCGGGAGAAGGAATATCCTTCATTGACAGTGAGAGCTTGTGATGGGCTAAGTTGGGACACCCCTGCAGGGTATAAACTTTCGAGAGCCGTTCCCGCGGTTATGTGGAAGATGGGAATTTGTTAATATCCGGTTGTAGAGAACTTGACACTCGACTTAATTAAAATGCATCAACCACATGTGTAGCCGTGATCGTCTCTTTTTGGCGAAGCCCGGGAAGTGAACACGGTTCTTGTGTTATGATTGTGCGTAAGAAGTTTTAGGATCACTTCTTGATCATTTATAGCTTCTCGAGCGCTGCGTTGCTTCTCTTCTCGCTCTCATTTGCGTATGTTAGCCACCATATATGCTTAGTGCTTGCTGCAGCTCCACCTCATTACCCTATCCTACCGTAAGCTTAAATAGTCTTAATCTCGCGGGTGTGAGATTGCTGAGTCCTTGTGACTCATAGATACTTCCAAACAGTTGCAGGTGTCGATGATACCAGTGCAGGTGGCGCAACCGAGCTCAAGTGGGAGCTCGATGATGATCTTGGTCATTGTTTTGTTCATTTCCTTTTTGATCAGTAGTGGAACCCAATTGGGCGATCGGGGATCTAGCATTTGGGGTTGTCTTCTTTTATTTTGGTTCCGTAGTCGGACATTGATTGTACTCTAGATGATGTATGTTTAACTTGTTATTTGTGTGAAGTGGCGACTGTAAGCCAACTCTTTATCGCTTTCTTATTTAGTACATGGATTGTGTGAAGATTACCCCTCTTGTGACAAAACTACCATGCGGCTATGCCTCTAAGTCGTGCCCCGACATGTGGCAGATATAGCCGCATTGTGGGTGTTACAGACGGTAAAGGAAGTGCAAGCCTAGCGAGACGCGCTACCGTCATCTTCATCATCACTATCAACTCCGCTCTTCCTAGCTGCAAGCACATCCATGCCATCTTCAAGGGAAAAATCCACGACCAGGTCATCCACATGGTCATTCACCCATCTCGCCAGGTCGCCCTGGGTTAGCCCGGGCACGGGGGCTATCACGGCATTGAAGTCAAGGTCAGGGTCGAGGCTGAGAAGGTAGCTGAAGACGCGTGAAAACGCACGCCTAAGAAGGCCCCGGCTTCTCTCTTTGATGAGTTGGCGAGCCCTCGTGGCCCGGTCTTCTAGAAGGGTCATGACTTGAGTGAAGAAGTGGAAGTAGACGTCATCTTCAGCTTCGTGCGGGCGGGAGATGCTCTCTTCGCAGATGGCGTCTAAGGCCTGGTTGGCCCTGACCCTGAGGTCCTCGAGCATCAAGGAACACTCGCGCTGCATCAACCGACGGCGGCTCACTTCGTTTGTAGCCTTCTCCACAAGGGACATGACGCCTGCGACCTACTGCTGAAGTGAGGACAAGTCAGCTTGGGCGGAGGCCCAGGCCTCCTTGGCGGCCATCTCACGTTGCTCTACTGCGGCCAGCTTCGCCCTGAGGGAGTCGGTCCTGCCCTGTAGCTAGACCTGCCGCTGTTGGAAGCGGGTCTCCTGGAGCCCCAACTTCTAGTGATATTCGTCAACAAGAGCCTTGCGGATCTCCGCCACCTTCTCGGTGATCTCTTGCTGGACCGTGGCCTCTCGAGCGGCAAGGGCGTCCTCAGCCGTGGCTACTTGACACGCCCTCACCTCCAGCCGCTCGAGCTCCAGGCTGTGCTCCAAGACCTCAAGCGCCAGCACGTCCTCACGCGCCTAGAGCCCTTTCTTGCCTAAGGGGGCCTCGCTTGGCGGTGCCGCCAGGGCGGCCCTACGCACCTGGACCTGCAGCTCAAGGGCGGCGTTCGGAGCTCGAAGCTCGCTCTCCCACTCCTCGGCCACCTCACGGAAGCGGTCAGCGACCCTGGCCTCCTCCAGAGCGCGGGTGCAGGCCTCACGAGAAGCTGCGAGGGACACTGTGGCCTCCGTATTGGCATGCTCATGATGCAGATGCCTGAGGTTGATGGCGACCTTCAGCTGATGCCACTCGCGCACCAGACGTAGGCCCTCCGCCTCGAGGCGAGCATCAACATCAACAAGTTCTCCTCCAAGCTAACCTAGCGCGCTCATTACTTCCTGGAAAGGGTCATGGCGGATAGTGTTGCACCCGCGCGCGAGCTCCAGCACGCGGACGAGCCCTTCCTCTGTGTCAGGAGCTGCCGGAGAGGCACGGAGCGACTCGCTTGTCTCTGGCAAGGGGCTGGTGGTCAGCGCTCCTCCAGCCATTTCCCGGGCCTTAGCAGAGGCGTTGTGTGGCTTAGCCCCGCCGCTGGAAGACGAAGCTGATGTTGGGGATGCCCAACCACCAACGAGCCCTAGTGGAGGAGCCATCGACACACCCCCTTGATACGTCTCCAACGTATCTATAATTTTTGATTGTTCCATGCTATTATATTATCTGTTTTGGATGTTAATGGGCTTATTTATACACTTTTATATTATTTTGGGGACTAACCTACTAACCCAAGGCCCAGTGCAAATTGTTGTTTTTTTGCCTATTTTAGTGTTTCGCAGAAAAGGAATATCAAACGGAATCCAAACGGAATGAAACCTTCGGGAGAGTTATTTTTGGAACAAACGTGATCCAGGGGACTTGGAGTGGACGTCAAGAAACCAACGAGGAGGCCACGAGGCAGGGGGGCGCGCCTACCCCCCTAGGCGCGCCCTCCCCCCTTGTGGGCCCCTCGTGGCTCCACCTACCTACTTCTTCCTCCTATATATATTCATATACCCCGAAAACATCCAGGAGCACCACGAAAACCCTATTTCCACTGCCGCAACCTTCTGTACCCAAGAGATCCCATCTTGGGGCCTTTTCCGGAGCTCGGCCGGAGGGGGCATCAATCACGGAGGGCCTCTACATCAACTCCATGGCCCCTCCGATGATGTGTGAGTAGTTTACTTCAGACCTTTGGGTCCATAGCTATTAGCTAGATGGCTTCTTCTCTCTCTTTGAATCTCAATAAAAAGTTCTCCTCGATCTTCTTGGAGATCTATTCGATGTAACTCTTTTTGCGGTGTGTTTGTCGAGATCCGATGAATTGTGGGTTTGTGATCAAGGCTATCTATGAACAATATTTGATTCTTCTCTGAAATCTTTTATGTATGATTGGTTATCTTTGCAAGTCTCTTCGAATTATCAGTTTGGTATGGCCTACTAGATTGATCTTTCTTGCAATGGGAGAAGTGTTTAGCTTTGGGTTCAATCTTGCTGTGCTCAATCCCGGTGATAGAAAGGGAAACGACACGTATTGTATTATTGCCATCGAGGATAAAAAGATGGGTTTATATCATATTGCTTGAGTTTATCCCTCTACATCTTGTCATTTTACCTAATGTGTTACTCTATTCTTATGAACTTAACACCCTAGATGCATGTTGGATAGCGGTCGATGTGTGGAGTATAGTAGTAGATGTAGGCATGAGTCAGTCTACTTGTCACGGACGTGATGCCTATATAGATGATCATGCCTAGATATTCTCATAATTATTCGCTTTTCTATCAATTGCTCGGCAGTAATTTGTTCACCCACCGTGATACTTATGCTATCTTGAGAGAAGTCACTAGTGAAACCTATGGCCCCCTTGTCTATTCTCCATTATATTAATCTCTTGTCAGCAAGTTATTTCTAGCACCGTTTATTTTGCAATCTTTAATTTCAATCTATATCATAAAAATACCACAAATATTTATCTTATCATTATTATCTCTATCAGATCTCACTCTCGTAAGTGACCGTGAAGGGATTAACAACCCCTTTATTGTGTTGGTTGTGAGGTTCTTATTTGTTTGTGTAGGTACGAGGGACTTGCATGTAGTCTCATACTGGATTGATACCTTGGTTCTCAAAAACTGAGGGAAATACTTATGCTACTTTGCTGCATCACCCTTTCCTCTTCAAGGAAAAACCAACGCAGTGCTCAAGAGGTAGCAAGAAGGATTTCTTGCGCCGTTGCCGGGAAGATCTACGCACAAGTCAAGACATACCAAGTACCCATTACAAACTCTTATCCCTCGCATTACATTATTTGCCATTTGCCTCTCGTTTTCCTCTCCCTCACTTCACCCTTACCGTTTTATTTGCCCTCTTTTTCCGTTCCCCTTCTATTTTCCTCTTGTGTGCTTGTGTGTTGGATTGTTTGTCACTTCACCCTTGGAGACTATTCCCGTTTTCGCTTAGAGATCGTGCTAAAACTTGGTTTTCGTCTTTGCCTAAAAATAGTATTGATTCTTGGAACAAGTGCAAAGATGCTTTTATCTCTAAGTATTTTCCTCCCGCTAAGATCATCTCTCTTAGAAACGTATTATGAATTTTAAGCAACTTGATCATGAAAATGTTGCACAATCTTGGGAGAGGATGAAATTAATGATTCACAATTGCCCTACACATGGTTTGAATTTATGGATGATTATACAAAAAAATTATGTCGGATTGAATTTTGCTTCTAGAAATTTTTTAGATTCGGCAAGGGGAGGCACTTTTATGGAAATCACTTTAGGAGAAGCTACTAAACTCCTAGATAATATTATAGTTAATTATTCTCAATGGCACACTGAAAGATCTAGTAGTAAAAAGGTTCATGCAATAGAAGAAATTAATGTTTTAAGTGGGAAGATGGATGAACTTATGAAATTGTTTGCTAATAAGAGTGCTTCTTCTGATCCTAATTATATGCCTTCGTCTACTTTGATTCAGAATAATAATGAATATATGGATGTGAATTTTGTTGGTAGGAACAATTTTGGTAATAACGCATATAGAGGTAATTTTAATCCTAGGCCATTTCCTAGTAATTCCTCTAATAATTATGGTAATTCCTAGAACAATTCTTATGGAAATTATAATAAGATGACCTCTGATTTTGAATCTAATATTAAAGAATTTATTAGTTTGCAAAAGAGTTTTAGTGCTTTGATTGAAGAAAAATTGTCTAAGATTGATGAGTGGGCTAGGAATGTGGATAGAATTTCTCTTGATGTTGATTCTTTGAAACTTAGATCTATTCCACCTAAGAATGATATCAATGAGTCTCTCAAAGCTATGAGAATTTCCATTGATGAGTGCAAAGAAAGAACCACTAGGATGCGTGCTAAAAAAGATTGCTTTGTGAAAGCGTGTTCTTCTAGTTTCCATGATAATAATGATGAAGATATAAAAGTTATTGATGTGTCTCCTATTAAATCTTTTTTTTTGCAATATGAATCTTGATAATGATGGGACTGGAGATGAGTCAACTTTAGTTAAAAGGCGTCCCAATGATTCAGGGTTTTTAGATCTCGATGCAAAAATTGATAAAAGTGGGATGGGAGAGGTCAAAACTTTACATAGCAATGAACCCACTATCTTGGATTTCAAGGAATTTAATTATGATAATTTTTATTTAATAGATTGTATTTCCTTGTTGCAATCCATTCTAAATTCTCCACATGCTTATAATCAAAATAAAGCTTTTACTAAACATATCATTGATGCTTTAATGCAATCTTATGAAGAAAAGCTTGAATTGGAAGTTTCTATCCCTAGAAAACTTTATGATGAGTGGGAACCTACTATTAAAATTAAAATTAAAGATCATGAATGCCATCCTTTATGTGATTTGGGTGCTAGTGTTTCCACGATTCCAAAAACCTTGTGTGATTTGTAGGTTTCCGTGAATTTGATGATTGTTCTTTAAACTTGCATCTCGCGGATTCCACCATTAAGAAACCTATGATAAGAATTAATGATGTTATTATTGTTGCAAATAGGAATTATGTGCCTGTAGATTTCATTGTTCTTGATATTGGTTGCAATCCTACATGCCCTATTATTCTTGGTAGACCTTTCCTTATAAAGATTGGTGCAATTATTGATATGAAGGAAGGGAATATTAAATTCCAATTTCCGTTAAGGAAGGGCATGGAACACTTTCCTAGAAAGAAAATTAAATTACCTTATGAATCTATTATGAGAGCCACTTATGGATTGCATACCAAATACGATAATGTGTAGATCTATCCTTGCTTTTATGCCTAGCTAGGGGCGTTAAACGATAACACTTGTTGGGAGGCAACCCAATTTTATTTTTGTTCCTTGCTTTTTGATTCTGTTTAGTAATAAATAATTCATCTACCCTCTGTTTAGATGTGGTTTTATGCTTTCAATTAGTGTTTGTGCCAAGTAGAACCTTTGGGAAGACTTGGGAAAGTCTTTGCGATCTTGCTGTAAAAAACAGAAACTTCAGTGCTCACGAGATTTTCTGCCATTTTTTACTGGAGAGTGATATTGTAATGCCTCGTATGTAACTTGCCATATTTGTATTACAACTCCGGCCATTTTCGGCTCTAAGTTATGATATTCCCTCGTGGTAGGGTTCTTGTCTTCGTTTTGCATTTTGTTCATGTCATGCATTTCATATCATGTCATCATGTGCATCTCAATTGCATACATGTTCGTCTCATGCATCCGAGCATTTTCCCTGTTGTCTGTTTTGCAATCCGGCACTCCTACGTCCTCCGACACCTCCTTTTTGCCTCTTTTCATGAGAGGGTGTTAAATGTTCCAAGCGGCCATGGTACACCACCGCTAGACCGCCTGTCAAGTTTCGTGCCATTTGGAGTCCGTTTGATACTCCAACGGTTAACCGGGGAACCGTAAAGGTCTCATGTGTGTTGCAGCCCAACACCCCTCCAAAGTGGCCCAAAACCCATCCAAACCCCCTCCATCCTCTCGGTCGTTCGATGACGATCGCGTGGCCGAAAACCGCACCTCATTTGGACTCTCCTAGCTCCCTGTAACTATAAATAGGTGCTCCCCTCTGAAATCCTGTAGTCCAAAACCCTAGAATCCCCCTCCGCGCCGCCAGACACGTCCGTGCGACGCTGGACAAAACACGCCGCCGCCCCGAGCCACTCAGAGAGCGCCACATGGACCGAGCCACCCCAGTGCCGCGGGCCCCCGAGGCCCGGTCGTCCCCACCGCGCGCCGCCCCGCGCCTTTCGCCGCCCGCGCCGCCGTAGCACTTCCTCGCCGGCCGCTGCTCCATGCCCTCGCCGGCAGCCTGCCAACTCGGTGTCCATGCGGGAGCCCCCGCCTCGACGCCACAGTCGCCGGTCGACCACCTCGCTGGCGATACCCCTCCTTCCACTCTGACCGGATCCGTTGCTCTGCTGTCTCCGGCCACCAACTCTGGCGATTTTCCCGACGAACCTCGGCTTCCGCGCACCAGATCTGGATCGGGAGAAACCTAGGGTTGACTTCAAATTTCCTCTAAGTATATTTTTTTTTGCATTTTCAAGCACTATTCATCATGCCATAACTCCTCATTTGTAGCTCCGTTTCTTGCGCATAATATATTGGAATGTCCATCTGGATGTGCTCTTCATTTTGTTCCATTGTGCCATGCTTGTTTGAGTCCATCTTAATGCCCAAATTGTTGATGCAAGAGTGCTATAAAATGTTAGTTCCTGTTACTTAGCATATCTTGAGCATTTGTCATTTTTGCCATGATTAGTGTGTGCTGCATATGGGCATGAGCTCTCATGTGTTTTGGGCTATGCCATGCCATCTTTACAAGGGTGTATGCCATGTATTTTTGTGATCAATGTGGTGACTACAACATGCATGCAAAGTAGCTCTCGTAATACTGCTGTTTTCAGGGACTTAGAATTTCACTAAGTCATTTCCCTGCTGTTATTTTTATGCCATGTATTCATGTTTCTATAGAGAGATCCATGCTTCTTTTGAGTATGTTCAGTAAGGATGATTTGGGAATATGGTTATGCTCTATCCATCAATGTCCCTGTTTGCATTTATGGACTACCCTAGCATGACTCAATCTTGCTCTACTTTTGCTATAAAATGTTCCTGGTAGATTGTTTACATGTTGACCAATTTTGCCAAGATTGTTGTAGTTGATCCATGCATGATATGAGATTGTTCTTGCGATGGTTAGCTTCTTGATCATGTATTCTTACTATTTCTATGCTTATCTTGTCATGAAATGCCTTCTGGTGAGTGAATCGAGCTTGCAAACATGCCTTCATAACTCGGTTTATGTCATGTCCAGTTTTCTGCTAAGTCTGGACCTGTTAACGAAACTTGCTATCTTTACATGGGTGCCATCCTATTTTCTGTGCCCTTTTGGCTTATGGTAACTAAGGGACTTTTGTTATATGCTTAGATTAGATTCGTGCCATGCATTTGTTTGCTATTTTCTGTTCCTGTAGCATGTTGATACCTTGCTCTAAACATTGCTTCCTGATGTTAATTTCTGGCATGTTAGTATTGTCACTAAGTCTGTGATGCTGATATGTTTTGCACTTTTGCCATGCTTGTTTGAACCTTCTATTGTGTGATTTAGCGTAGCTGAGTGTTCATCTTTTGTCAAGCATCTTGAGTAGATCACTGCCATGTGCTTTGTTGCTATGTTAGAGTGCAGTAGCTTAGTTTCTTGTTGCATTTTATATGGCATCGTGTTGTTAATCGCAGAATTGTGCCATTCTTGTTTTTCTTGCCATTTGCAAACCTTGCATCCGATTCCATTGATCTTCATATCGATTTCGACCGAAATCAACTCATCTTTCTAGCGGCACTCTTGGTTTGTCAAGTTGAGGCTTGGTTCAATCTTTCCCTTCCGAAGCATGCATATGCATTGCATATCACATCTCGCATATCATGCCATGTTTTGCATCATGTTGCTTGCGCATTGCACCGTGATTGATTGTTGCTCCTTGCTTGTGTTCTTGCCTTGGGTAGAGCCGGGAGACGAGTTCGCGATCGAGGAACCCGTTGAGTACGCTTACGAGGATCAAGCTTACGTCAACTCGGAGAACTTTGCAGGCAATATGACCATACCCTCGAAATCATTTCTATCTTTGCTTGCTAGTTGTTCGCTCTATTGCTATGCCGCGATACCTACCACTTGCTATGTCATGCCTCCCATATTGCCATGTCAAGACTCTAAACCACCTTTCCTAGCAAACCGTTGTTTGGCTATGTTACCACTTTGCTCAGCCCCTCTTATAGCGTTGCTAGTTGCAGGTGTACATGGAGTTTGTTCCTTGTTGGAACATGATTATTGTTGGTATATCATTATTATATCTTGTTTACTTTAATGCTTCTATATACTTGGTAAAGGGTGGAAGGATCGGCCTTATGCCTGGTGTTTTGTTCCACTCTTGCCGCCCTAGTTTCCGTCATACCGGTGTTATGTTCCTTGATTTTGCGTTCCTTACGCGGTTGGGTTATAATGGGAACCCCTTGACAGTTAGCCTTGAATAAAACTCCTTCAGCAAGGCCCGACCTTCATTTTACCATTTGCCACCTAAGCCTTTTTCCCTTGGATTTCACGGACTCAAGGGTCATCTTTATTTTAACCCCCCAGGCCAGTGCTTCTCTAAGTGTTGGTCCAACCTGGGCGATGTCCGGCGCCCCCTGGGTAACCAGGGTTTATGCGAACCCGATGTCTTGCCCATCCGGTGTGCCCTGAGAACGAGATACGTGCGACTCTGTAATGCTTCGAGACCGATGTGCCAGGTGTCCTCCAGTTATTCGTTGTTGTTGCCTTGTCCTTGCTTGCATGTCATGCATTGCATATCATGTCATCATGTGCATTTCATTTGCATACATGTTCGTCTCATGCATCCGAGCATTTTCCCCGTTGTCTATTTTGCAATCCAGCGCTCCTATGTCACCCGGTGTCCCTTTCTACCTTTTTTCATGTGCGGGTGTTAAACATTCTCGGATTAGACCGAGACTTGTCATGCGGCCTTGGTTTACTACCGGTAGACCGCCTGTCAAGTTTCGTATCATTTGGACTTCGTTTGGTACTCCAACGGTTAACCGAGGAACCGAAAAAGCCTCGTGTGTGTTGCAGCCCAACACCCTTCCAAAGTGGCCCAAAACCCACCTAAACCCCCTCCATCATCTCGGTGGTTCGATCACAATCGAGTGGCCGAAAACCGCACCTCATTTGGACTCTCCTAGCTCCCTCTACCAATAAATATGTGCTCTCCTTCGAAATCTCGCGCAGATGAAACCCTAAAAATTTCCCCGCACGCCGCCGGACATGTCCGTCCTGCCGCCGGGCGCGTCCACCGCCGCCAGCCACCTCGCTCCGGCGAATCAGACGCCGCCACGTCGCCTTCGTTGCCGCTCTCCTCCAACCCCAGCGCGCCACGTCGCCTCCCGCTGGACCTCCTCTCTCCTCCGCCGCCGTGGGCCCACGCGGCCCAGATCCAACCTGCGGGGCCCGAACCGCCGCCGCCCCGCGCCTGGGCGTCCCCGCCGCCTCGGGCGCTGCGCGCCCCACGCCCTCCGCCCGTCGCCGGCAAGCCACGCCGAGCCGCGCCGCCCTCGCCGCTGGGCCTCGACGCCGGCGCCGCCCATCGCCGCCTCGGCGCACCAGCACCACCGCGCCACCATCTTCGCTGCCCGCCGACCTCGTCGGCGTCCCCGCGACCTCGTCGGAGATCCCTCACCGCCCGAGCCTCCCCGGTCTCCTCCCTCGTCACCGGCGTCCTTCCCGTCCTCTTATCCGGCGAGCCCGCGCCGCCGACCTCAGTTCGCGTGTCGGCTGCTACAGTGCCCCGCGCCAGATCTGGATCTGGATCCACCCCGGTTGACTTTTTCCCTCCGAACCCTAATTTTTATGCAATCTTCGTCATGCCATAACTTCATCACCGTTGCTCCGATTATGCGTGTAGCATATCAAAATGTTCGTCTCGACGAGTACATCATTTAATCTCATTGCATCATTTTCTTTTGAGCTCATCTTGATGCCCGAAATGCTGTTGGAAGAGGGCTATGTGATGATTATTTCAGATCTGTTTCAGCAAATGGCCTTTTGTCATTTTTGCCATGATTAATGTGTGCATGCTATGATCTTGAGCTCTACATGTGTTTTGTAGAACGCCATGTCATCTTTACAGGGGTGTATGCCATGTATTTTTGTGTTCTTTGTGGTGACTAGCACAAGCATGCAAAGTAGCTTACTCAATGATGCTGATTTCAGGGACTTAGAATTTCACTAAGTCCTTGCCCTGTCATTATTTTTATGCCATATGTTCATGTTGTTTCCTAGTGATTTGTGCCTCTTTTGAGCATGATTAGTAAGGATGTTTTGTAGATATTGTTGTGCTCTATCCATCCATGTCTTTGTTTGTGATTATGGATCACCCTAGCTTGAGTCAATAGAGCTCTACTTTTGCTATAAAATGTTCCTGGAAGATTGTTAACATGTTTTGCAATTTTGCCAAGCTTGTTGTAGTTGATCCGTGCATGCTATGATGTTGTTCTTGCCATGTCTAGCTTCTATGTCATGTCTAATTGCTGGGTGTATGCTTAGTTTATCATGCCATGCTTTGTAGTGAGTGCATCAAGCTCGTAAACATGCCTACTCGTTATCTGTTTTGCCATGCTCCAGTTTTTCACAAAGTCTGAATCTGTTTATGTTTTTGCTATGTTCACATGCTTGCAATTGTATTTTCTGATACCTTTTGGCTTATGGTCACTAAGGGACTTTTGTTATATGCTTTGAATAGCTTCATTACATGCCTTTCTTTGCCATGATATGTTCCTGTAGCATGTAGTTATCATGCTCTAAACATTGCTTCCTAATGATAAATTCCAAACTTGTGTTATTTTCTCTAAGTCTGTAACATGTTATCATTTGCTCTTTTGCCATGCTTGTTTGAGCTTGCTAATGAGTGAATTAGCCGTAGCTCAGTGTTCATCTTTTGTCAAGCATCATGAGTGGATCCCTGCCATGTATTTTGTTGCTATGCTTGAGTGTTGTAGTATATTTATCTTGATGCATTTAGAAGGCTACTTGTTGTTAATCGCAGACCGGTGCCATATTTGTTTTGCTTGCCATTTCCAAACCGTGCATCCGATTCCGGTGATCTTTATATTGATTTCAACCGAAATCATCTCACCTTTCCAGTGGAACTCTTGGATTTCCAAGTTGAGGCCAGGTTCAATCATTCCTTTCCAAATCATGCAAATGCATCACATACCGCATCTCGCATATCATGTGATGTTCATGTGTTGGTTGTTTACTATGTTGTGTGCTTCTTTCCGGTGTTGCTTCTTCGGGTTGGTTCCGATAACTTCGCGTTTATGAGGAACCGTTCGTCTACATCCGTTTGTCTTCCTCATGGACTCGTTATTCTTCCTTGTGGGATCTCAGGCAAGATGAACATACCCTCGAAATCACTTCTATCTTTGCTTGTTAGTTGCTCGCTCTTTTGCTATGCATATGCTGCGATACCTACCACTTGCTTATCATGCCTCCCATATTGTTAAGCCAAGCCTCTAACCCATCTTGTCCTAGCAAACCGTTGTTTGGCTATGTTACCGCTTTGCTCAGCCCCTCTTATAGCGTTGTTAGTTGCAGGTGAAGATTGGAGCTTGTTCCATGTTTGGAACATGATTATTGTTGGTATATCACAATATATCTTATTTAATTAATGCATCTATATACTTGGTAAAGGGTGGAAGGCTAGGCCTTATGCCTAGTGTTTTGTTCCACTCTTGCCGCCCTAGTTTCTGTCATATCGGTGTTATGTTCCTGGATTTTGCGTTCCTTACACGGTTGGGTTATAATGGGAACTCTTTGACAGTTCGCCTTGAATAAAACTCCTCCAGCAAGATCCAACCTTGGTTTTACCATTCGCCACCTAGCCTCTTTTTCCCTTCGGTTAGGCCAGCCCAAGGGTCATCTTTGTTTTAACCCCCCCGGGCCAGTGCTTGTCTAAGTGTTGGTCCGGCGCCACCTCGGGGAAACTTGAGGGCTGGTTTTAGCTGTACGTAGTGTTCATCCGGTGTTGCCCTGAGAATGAGATATGTGCAGCTCCCATCAGGATGTCGGCGCATCGAGCGGTCTTGCTGGACTTGTTTTACCATTGTCGAGGATGTCTTGTAACCGGGATGCCGAGTCTGATTGGATTGTCTTGGGAGAAGGAATATCCTTTGTTGACCGTGAGAGCTTGTGATGGGCTAAGTTGGGACACCCCTGCAGGGATTTGAACTTTCGAAAGCCGTGCCCGCAGTTATGGGCAGATGGGAATTTGTTAATGTCTGGTTGTAGAAAACCTGAAGTTTATCTTAATTAATATGCACCAACCGCGTGTGTAACCGTGATGGTCTCTTCTCGGCGGAGTCCGGGAAGTGAACACGGTGTTGGAGTTATGTTTGACGTAGGTTGTTCTAGGATCACTTCATGATCATAGTTGTTCGACCATGCTTTTGCCTTCTCTTCTCGCTCTCTTTTGCGAATATGTTAGCCACCATATATGCTAGTCGCTTGCTGCAGCTCCACCTCATACCTTTTACCCTACCTATAAGCTTAAATAGTCTTGATCGCGAGGGTGTGAGATTGCTGAGTCCCCGTGACTCACAGATACTTCCAAAACCAGCTTGCAAGTGCCGATGATATCGTTCAGGTGACGCAACCCACCTCAAGGACGAGCTCGATGAAGATCTCGTTCATTGTGTTCTTTTGTTTCGGTTGATCAGTAGTGGAGCCCAGTTGGGACGATCAGGGATCTGTGAAGCTTTCGGGGTAGTCTTCTTTTATTTTGGTTCCGTAGTCGGACCTTGATTGTATCTGGATGTTGTAATGCTTTATTCATGTAATTGTGTGAAGTGGCGATTGTAAGCCAACTATGTATATTTTTCCCTTATGTATTACATGGATTGTGTGAAGATTACCTCACTTGCGGCATTGCTTTCAATGTGGTTATGCCTCTAAGTCGTGCTTCGACACATGGGAGATATAGCCGCATCGAGGGCGTTACAGACTCCTATCGGGATTTGTCAGCACATCGGGTGGCTTTGCTGGTCTTGTTTTACCATTGTCGAAATGTCTTGTAACTGGGATTTCGAGTCTGACCGGGTCGTCCTGGGAGAAGGAATATCCTTCGTTGACCATGAGAGTTTGTGATGGGCTAAGTTGGGACACCCTGCAGGGTTTTGAACTTTCGAAAGCCGTGCCCGTGGTTATGGGCAGATGGGAATCAGTTAATGTCCGGTTGTAGAAAACTTGACACTTAACTTAATTAAAATGCATCAACCGCGTGTGTAGCCGTGATGGTCTCTTTTCGGCGGAGTCTGGGAAGTGAACACGGTTCTGGAGTTATGTTCGAATGTAAGTAGTTTCAGGATCACTTCTTGATCACTTCTAGCTTCACGATCGTTGCATTGCTTCTCTTCTCGCTCTTATTTGCGTACGTTAGCCACCATATATGCTAGTGCTTCCTGCAGCTCCACCTCACTACCTTTTCCTACCCATAAGCTTAAATAGTCTTGATCGCGAGGGTGTGAGACTGCTGAGTCCCCATGACTCACAGATATTTCCAAACAGTTGCAGGTGCCGATGATACGAGTGTAGGTGATGCTACCCAGCTCAAGTGGGAGCTCGATGAAGATCTTGTTCGTTGTTTTGTGTCTTTTCCGGTTGAGTAGTAGTGGAGCCCAGTTGGGACGATCGGGGATCTAGCATTTGGGGTTGTCTTCTTTTATTTTGGTTCCGTAGTCGGACCTTGATTGTATTCTGGATCATGTATGTTTAACTTGTATTTGTGTGAAGTGGCGATTGTAAGCCAACTCTTTATCCCTTTCTTATTCAATATGTGGGATTGTGTGAAGATTACCCCACTTGCGACTAAACCACCATGCGATTATGCCTCTAAGTCGTGCCTCGACACGTGGGAGATATAGCCGCATCGTGGGTGTTACACATGGTATGCCGTCCACCAGATGAAGCGAGAAGAAATGGCGGAATAGGGCCACGAATGGGGAAACACCCATGATGGCCTCGCACAGAAAGTCAAAGGCGGTGAGGAGGACAATGGCCCTGGGGTCCAGATGTAGCGCATGGATCTGATAATGGCCCTGGAATTTTCTGAATTATTTTTAATCTAGAAATGACTTATTACGTCAGCATTGTGTCATGCCTGCGTCAGCAAGTCAACAGCAGCGGTCTAGGTCAATCCTGACCAGTGGGGTCCACTGGTCAGTGACACAATGTTGTTCAGTGTCAATGACAGGTGGGGCCTGGTCAACGGTGACGTGGCCAGGTCAAACTGACATGTGGGCCCGTGGGGTTAGTTTAGTCTAAATAGGAGCTAAGAAGTGTTAATTAGGCCATGGGGCCCAGTAGTCAGTGGCTCTGGGGAGGGTTAGCTGGCGGTGATTAGCGCTAATCACGCGGCCACGTCGGCTCGCCAGAGTCCCACCGGCAGGCTCGGGGGAGGTCCGGTGCAGGTGGAACGGCGGTGACGATCTCGACGGACCGAGGTTGAAGAAGACGGCGTGGTCGACGTTTGAGGGCGTTCGGGCTTGCGCTTGTTGAGGGGGAAGCTTCATGGCGTCGAGGCGGACAGTGGGGATAGCACGAAGAGGCGTGGGGACGGCTATGGCCGCGGTGGTCGGCGATGGTGGCGAGGGTGGCGTTCGGCCATGAGAGGGAGAGAGAGCAGAGGAGGGGGAATGAGCTCGAGAGGGACTGAGAGGTGCAGGGGGGCACGTGGCGCTCGGGAGAGATCCAGGGCGATGGGGACGCAGGCAGGCAGGGTGGAGGTGGCCAGGGCGCGTGCCGGCGCACTGCGGCCACGCGCTCTGCCTACTGGCCTGTGGAGGAAGACGACAGGAAGGAGGAGGTGGGCTGGGCCGAAACTGCTGGGCCACCAGGTAAGTGGGCCTCAAGTAAGTCTCTGCTTCCTTTTTTTATTTGTTTCTATTTTCTATTTTTCTGAAATTTGTTTCTGATTTAGTAAAATAATAATTCAATTTTAAACTTCATGAAAATAATTGTGTCAACTAAGTGGACTTATACAAAGCCACACAACAATTTTCAGTATTATTGAACATATATTTATACATATAATAAATATAAATCCAATTCAAATAGTTATTGAATTAATTCCAAATGCCCAAAATAAATATTTTTGAGACTCCAAAAATATTGGTTTGAGTTTTACCTCTTAACAATATTTTTATAGCTTGACAGGAACATTTTCTTGGGTTTATTTGAAACAATTTTTAGTGTTGATCATTTTATAAAAGACTTCTGAGGCTTTCCACTTTCCCCAATTCAACTTTCATAAATATATACATGATGCATGAGTGCTTGTGCAACTAGTTACAACCAATTCTAGGGCTATGACAACTCACCCCCACTTAAACAAGAATCTCGTCCCGAGATTCAAGTGTAGGGTAAGATGAAGGGGGACGCAAACTTAACCCAATCTTCACGATCCAAGTTGCACTTCATAAGAACGTTGATTCGATCACCATCTTTGTCTTGATGTCTTTCTCTGAGAACTCCAACCAACATGACAACGAGATGGAAGGGAAAACTCTAGAAGGATCGATCTTCTCGAAGATCGAACAACTCAGGATCAACTCTTGGAGTGAGACATAGGAACATCACTCCAATTGAGACACAAAGTTCACATCAGGGTGATGGAAATCAGATGACGAGGATTCAAGTTGGTAGGTAGCAATTCCACACTTGAGTAAGGTGGTGCAAGGTTTCAAAGTTGCGAGGAGATAATTGTCATGAACCCATAACAGGGCACCTCGGAGAAGGTGACTCGAAGAACTATTCCCTTAAGTGGCAAAAAGAATTACTTTTGATACAAGATCATTGAAATTCTTTATACCAGCCTATGGCATTCACAAATGATCGTGTGAACGAATTCGAAAGAATGGCATACCCATACCAGAATGGATGATGTGGACTACCTTGTTGAAGACAACACAATGGATGATTTTGCTTATCACCGGGGATGGATGGGACCCATAGTAAGTCCACTTTTGAAGATGATCTTGGACAACAAGTGCTGAGGAGGGCAGCCCATGGGAAATTGGCACAATGGTGGTGCAAGCTGGGAACAAAGTGCAACTGTTGGGAATGTTCCAACCATCATATCTGCCTGAGATTCACATCTGGTTGGTGATAGGATACTTCAGACTCAGCATGTCTGAAAAGAAAGTTTGCAACACAAATCGACGAGATGACGTTGCGATATTCTCGGGAAATGAACTATGATAATAAGCTCCAAAAATGGGCTGGTTCTGCTACACACATATGAGCATGTTGTCCAAGACAAGAATGACCACATGGTAGTCTTATAATAAAACACTATCGAGTTCTGGTCGGGAACCATCATCAAGGATTTTGAAGTCTTACGCAAGTCCATGGATTAGATCCCAAGCATAGACTCCTTTTCCTTGAACAAGTCAATCAGTGGCTTGGTGTGCTAGGAACACATATGGAGTGGAGGTAATTAGTCTACCAAACCATAGAATACTTCACACGTATGCATGACTGATTTGGGATGATTCCAAGGGAAACAAAGCAATCTTTCTCAAACTCACGGCGGCAACTTGCACCAAGTGCACATGAATTCGAGGAAGTCACTTCTTCCATCCAAACATAAGCTTCATGAATGGAACACGAAGGCATTGCTTACAAAGTTTTCAACACTAGGTTGATGTTCAACATGAATCATGGCGGAGACAAAATGCTGCTGATGGGCTCAACAACAACTCATCGGAATTTCCATATCACTGGACTTCCACCATCATGTGAACAATGTGATAGTATTGGTCTGACCAAAAGATGTAATGGTGTATGCTCGAGGGATCAACCATGAGTAAGACAACATTACGAACATTATTGGTTCTGATTTGACTTGACGATAGCCCATACCCAAGTCAAAGTTTTGACAAGGCAATAGATCCAACAATTGACACGAGGATCAATCAATGAAGATATCATCTTCTTCAACACACATACGAGATATCCCTTAAAATGAACTAAGTCGGGCAACCTTTTATCTTCCAACTCTCCAAGTTGTTGTTTGGCTTAACCAACTAGCTCAGGGGTATCCCACACAGATTCTTGGAGAATGGGTGGTTTGGAGGAAAAACCAGCATGATCACGAACTCAACATAGCGGTCAGGTGACAACCTGGTAATACTTCCGAGAAGATATTCGGAACATCATGAACCAGTGATATGTTACTAAGCTCGAGAACAATCTTGCTTTTCAGAGCAAGATGATATGAATAAATAAGCAAGGGATTGAATAATCCTAACTCATTGATCGAGGTGTGCACGGACTAGGTAGCACGATTAATCTTAGAATGGTGGTTCAATAACTAACACGCAAAGAATGAGAATATCGTCCATTTACTACCAAGCAACTAGTTGCTAGGAGTATTGATTTCACACATCACGATTCACTTGTCGGCATTCCGGTTGCGACAACACGGAACCAAGGAATGAAAAAAAATGATGGCAAGAAGTATCACTGCGTCAAGAATTCATGAGAGATGGTGCAATTCTCATGACAATCCTGACATAAAGGGGGTAATACTCCAGGGTAGAACAGAGCAAAAGCTGGATTGGCATTTGATCTGCAGAACACAACTACTTTGACCCAATCCTGGATATGGATGAGGTACTTGAGTTTGTTTCTCCTAGTCATTCTGAAATAGAATGGCTTGACGGACCACAAGAGTAATAGGCATCGATGAACACGAATGCACACATACTCTTGACTATGGATTGATAGACAAGGGTCAGGAAACAACTAAAGAGGAACGACTCAAAGGAACATATATCTTTCTGAGTTGTGGATGCATAGATTAGTATGTCGAGCAAGCTCAACATTTCTTCCGGATAACCCATGCAGAAAGGTAGAACTGGCAGAATCACAATTATGAATGGAGAACTCCTCAGGAGTACTCTAATGGTGATCTTTTGGTTCAAAGAACTTCTGCCTTAATGGTTCATGGTATTTGGAAGAAGGAAATACCACAGACCTCGAGGACTATCGCAAAGGTTACTAATATCTTAAGGGAACTAGCAACACTATCAATATGAGATAAGTAGGGTGAATCTCGGGTTCAAGAACCCAGGAATGGAATACCTACTACTAAATGGCATCACGGGATGCTTTCGAGAATGGTGGCCAGAATCATCACACCGAAACACAAAACATGGCTAGATTACTAGGTGACTCCCTAAAACACCTAGAGTCATAATAATAGCTCCAACATATATGTCGAGGTAGTAGAGTACCTCAACTGACCGGTAGTGTGATTAATCTAGCCCAAATGGACATCAGGAACAGGAGGAAGGGGTTTGCAAATGCATCAGGCTACTTAGGAACCTGGGATGACTCGGACGGCATAACGGCTGTAAATGCTCAAAAAGATTTGAGACATCATGCAAAATGGTGGCATAACCACTCAACAACACAATATCAAGGTTACGAGATCAACTGTCAACACACAGAAGATAGTAGGAACTGAACTGGGCTTGAACTCAACAATCCTAGGCAACTACGGTTTAGTAACACGTCATCCTGAGAGATAGAAGAGAAACCTAGTTCTTAACCCCCGTAGAAGAGAAGAGGGTGACTCAGATCAGAAGGCATAAGGTAAAGGAGTAAAAAGAGCCTTACGTTCCCTTCCACAATCAATTCCCTTATATAACTAAAGCAGTTCTAGACTCAACTTCGACCAGTTTGGCTTGGTAATCCTACAGGGAGTCAGGCTCTGATACCAAAGCTGTCAGGACCCCGATTCCAAGTCACATTGATCTAGCCGGTAACACCTCATATCACTTTGTGGCCTCACGCACGGTATTCCCACGGTGTCGCCTTACCATGGCCCGGGACCGTTTGAGCCTTTTGGCTCACGTATATGATAGTGTCGCTAGCATCCATATGACAGAGAACCCGGGCCGACATGGCTAGTCGTTAACCCAAAGTGGCACCAACCTATGGGGACAGGCATACATGAATCACATCGAGCATGTCGGTCAGCAGCATGTGAATCCGGGCTGTAGCACTGGGCTAACAGGACTCCGAATGCCACCGCATGACATTTCCCCGAAGGGACAGACACAGGAACAAAGTGAAACAAATGCCGGCCATTCAAGTGTCCTGAGGAGTAGTGCTGGGCTAGCAGGACTCCGGTGAACCGGGCTGTAGCGGACTACTATGGCTCATGGAAGCACAAGACTACATTTCCCCATAAAAGAGGCTTCCAAGGATAAACAACTAGGTTGTCGGATCCCACACATACCAAGCATTTCAATCATACACACAATATGCTCGATATGTGTAAATACAACATGGCATCACAACATAACTCTACGACTCAAGCATTTATTCATTAGGCTCCGAGGAGCGAGATATTACAAACATGGGTCTCATGACCCAACAATCATAGCATACAAATCAAAGCACATGCGGAAGCTTAACATGTCTGAGTACAGACATCTACAAATGAAAGAGGCTAAGAAGCCTAACTATCTACCAGATACAGCCGAGGGCACAAGATCATAGCTGAGGTATCAAGCTAAACGTTGAAGTCCACACGGAACTACTAGCGAGAGTGACGTCTATCTACAAAACATAAAATAGGCAAATGTGAGTACAAAGGTACTCAGCAAGACTTACATTAGAACTAGCTACATATGCATTGGTATCAACAAGGGGGGTGGTGGAGTTTGACTGCAGCAAGCCAGCTTTGACTCAGTGGCTAACCTGAACTACGACTGCAAGCAACTCTTTTGAGGTGGCGCACACGAGTCCATATATTCACCATTCAATACACCACTATGGATCTGCTCCCGTCTCCCTACAAGAACGCCATCCATAGCACTCACGCTTATCTTGCGAGTTTTAGAGTATCCACTTTCACTTGTCTATGAACTGTTATAGACAACCTAGAAGTCCTTTACCGCGGATACGGCTATTCGAATAGATCATTTATAACCCTGTAGGGGTGTACGTCTTCACACACGCTCTCGCCACTTACCACCATGTACACGTTGTGTATCTCGGCAACCTTCAAGCGGAAGCCTGGGGAGGGAGTCGGCCACGACCTGACTAACCACACAACTCTCTAGTCTAGGTTTATCGCCTATTCGGGTTCCATCCGCGAGGAGATCCGGTCGGAGTTTCGCTCACAGCCCCAAACGATGTGTGCAGGGTTCCCGAGACACCAAACGGGCGCCCGGTACACCGTGCCCCAGTGTATCTACCGCATCATAGCCCACCCCTAGGGTCAGCGCTATGCACGGCCGCCAACACATATCCTACAAACACCAGAAACTAGTTGCAACTCCTGGACAGAGGACAAGGGCAGTTAATAAGTCGAGAGGGTCCATTGGTTTCGGGCCCAATGCGTGGTAGTAGCTGGTCATGGATCACAAACACAGAACTCAGTTCCTAAGAATGGTTTCAATGAGACAACCCACCATGTACTCCTACATGGCCTCTCACCGCTACCTTTACCAAATCGTGTTCACACACTTAGCTCACACACAGTAGGACATGTTCATCGCTGTTCCAATTCATCCCCGATGAATCAGACCTGACTAACTCTAAGCGGTAGCAGGCATGACAAATAAGCATGAATGAGTAGGCACATCAGGGATCAAACAACTCCTACTCATGCTAGTGGGTTTCATCTATTTACTGTGGGAATGACAGGTCATGCAGAGGAAAGGGGTTCAACTACCGCAACATGTAACAGTTGAATCGTTGTTGTCCTAATGTAGTAAAAGAGAGCAGGAGCGAGAGAGTGGGATTGTATCGGGATGAACAAGGGGGTTTTGCTTGCCTGGCATTTCTAAAGATATCATTGGGTCTTCATCAGTGTCAACAATCACAGCGTCGGTACAACATCTACCGAGAGGGGACAACCACCGGCAACAGAGAAGGAACACAATCAATGCAATGCATAGCATGATCCATGATAATGACATGGCAATATGTTGTTGATTGAGCTAATGCAACTAGCAACACAATTAAATGAAGTTGGTTTGAATACAAGATTCAAATTCAAACTCCATATATGATTAGTTAAATGCCATTTTACTTGTTTTGTCCAAAACAGAGGACAAACATTGTTCAAACATGCATGAAAATGGTACGGATGGATTCCTTGAATTTTTCTAATAATTTTTCATATATAGTTTATTTCATTTGGAGTTATGGTTGATTTACTATGAATTTTTGAAGTTTAGGCAATTTTCTGGAATTTTCTGAATTATTTTTAATCTAGAAATGACTTATTGCGTCAGCACTGCGTCATGCCTGTGTCAGCAAGTCAACAACAGCGGTCTAGGTCAAACCTGACCAGTGGATGACACAATGCTGTTCAGTGTCAATGACAGGTGGGGCCAGGTCAACGATGACGTGGCCAGGTCAAACTGAGCTATGGGCCCGTGGGGTTAGTTTAGTCTAAACAGGAGCTAAGCAGTGTTAATTAGGCTGTGGGGCCCAGTAGTTAGTGGCTCTGGGGAGGGTTAGCTGGCGGTGATTAGCGATAATCACGCGGCCACATCGGCTCGTCGGAGTCCCACCGGCGGCGACCAAATCTACGGCGGAAGCTCGCTGGGGCTGCGCTATAGGCGGCGTATGGACGCGCGAAGGCCACCAGAAGGTAGCCTGAGCACGTCCGCATCTAGCTAGCCGCACGGGAAGCCACGTGGTCGCCGGAATCGACGACGGTGAGCGCATCCGCGGTGGCCAGAGTTCGAACATGGAAGGGGTCGACGCTACGGTGCACTAGAGGGGAAACCGAAGGGTGCTGCGGGCTCCTAGGAGTGCCGCGAACACGGTGACGCGCTCAGGCGCAAGCTGGGGTGGCCCTGGCCACGGCGGTGAGGAACTACGGCGGCGATGAGCTCTCGGGTCCGATGGTTAGTGCGGCTACGGCACGCAAACGAGGAAGAGAGGAGAGGGGAAACGACGAGGTGCTCACGGCGAGGCCGTCGGGGTGCTCAGCAGGCTCGGGGGAGGTCTAGTGCAGGCGGAATAGCGGTGACGATCTCGGCGGACCGAGGTTGAAGAATACGGCGTGGTCGGCATTTTAGGGCATTCAGGCTTGCGCTTGTTGAGGGGGAAGCTTCACGGCGTCGAGGCGGACAGCGGGGATAGCACAGAGAGGCGTGGGGATAGCTATGGCCGCGGTGGTCGGTGATGGTGCCGAGGGTGGCGTTCGGCCGTGAGAGGGAGAGAGAGCAGAGGAGGGGGAATGAGCTCGAGAGGGACTGAGAGGTGCAGGGGGCGTGTGGCGCTCGGGAGAGATCCAGGGCGATGGGGACGCAGGCAGGCAGGGTGGAGGTGGCCGGGGCGCGTGTCGGCGCGCTGCGGCCACGCGCTCTGCCTACTGGCCTGGGGAGGAAGACGACAGGAAGGAGGAGGTGGGCTGGGCCGAAACTGTTGTACCACCAGGTAAGTGGGCCTCAGGTAAGTCTCTGCTTCCTTTTTTATTTGTTTCTGTTTTCTATTTTTCTGACATTTGTTTCTGATTTAGTAAAATACTAAATCAATTTTAAACTTCATGAAAATAATTGTGTCAACTAAGTGGACCTATACAAAGCCACACAACAATTTTCATAATTATTGAACATATATTTATACATATAATAAATATAAATCCAATTCAAATAGTTATTGAATTAATTCCAAATGCCCAAAATAAATATTTCTGAGACTCCAAAAATATTGATTTGAGTTTTACCTCTTGACAATATTTTTATAGCTTGACAGGAACATTTTCTTGGGTTTATTTGAAACAATTTTTAGTGTTGATCATTTTTATAAAAGACTTCTGAGGCTTTCCACTTTTCCCAATTCAACTTTCATAAATATATACATGATGCATGAGTGCTTGTGCAACTAGTTACAACCAATTCTAGGGTTGTGACACCCCAAGGACAAGTTCTTCGAGAAGGTCATCAACCCCTACCTCGTGAAGGTGCTGCAATACCCTCAAACCATTGAGATGCGTGAGGGGTTGTTGCACATCCGCGATGTCGAGGGACCAAGGAGGACCGGAAGAACGAAGGCAAGGCTTGAGGCATTAGAGCAACAAGTTTTCAAGTGGCAGGAGATGGTGCAGCGTGGACTTGACTCCAATCACAGTATGATCACGGAGTTAACCAACAACCACAAGCTGGATGTCAAGGACATTGGGGAGGCCATCTTCAAGCTTCATGAGAAAATAGAGCACCTCCAAGCCTAGATCTGTGACCTGCAAAATCAAACTATGAGTATGAATATAAATTCAAGACGATGAGTTTGGCTACAGATTTGAGGATACAGGAGACTCGATCATCCTTCTACGATGGTGAGCCTATGCATTGGAAGAGGGACGACAAGCCTACATCATCAACAACTCCACCTTCTTCACCAGCAAAGAAGAACTGAGTATCTGGTATGGGCACTTCCCTTGGCAACTACCAAGCTTGGGGGAGTGCCCCGGTATCGTATCACCATCACTTTTATCTCTACCGTTTTTCGTAGTTTGATCCTTTTGATAATATCTTGATCTAGTAGAATAAATTTTTAGTATGATCTATTTGTGAGTTTTGCTTTATGATCCTTCTATGTAATCGAGTCCGTGAGCTATATATAATAAAGATTAGTGTGGAGTCAAGGGCTTGATTATTTTGCTATGATATTGAGGTAATAAAATAAAATAATAGAGAAGAAATAAAAAGAAATAAAGAGATCATATGGATCTTATGGAGAGTAATGAGCTCACATATAAAGAGTATGATGAATAAAAGTTGTTGAGATTTGACAAACATAGTTTTGCTCATCGTTGCAATTAATAGGAAGTAATAAAGAAAGAGAGGTTCACATATAAAAATATACTATCTTGGACATATTTTATGATTGTGAGCACTCATTAAAGTATGACATGCTAAGAGTGGACGTTGGACAAGGAAGACAACGTAATGTGTTATGTTTTCTTACATCTGAGATAAATTATATTGTCATGGATCATCCATCATGTTGAGCTTGCCTTTCCCTACCATGCTAGCCAATTTATTTGCACCAAGTAGAGATACTACTTGTGCTTCCAAATATCCCTAAACCAAGTTTTGTCATGAGAGTCCACCATATCTACCTAAGGATTGAGTAAGATCCTTCAAGTAAGTTGTCATCGGTGCAAGCAATAAAAATTGCTCTCTAAATATGTATGACTTATTAATGTGGAGAAAATAAGCTTTATACGATCTTGTGATATGGAAGAAATAAAAGCGATGGACTGCATAATAAAGGTCCATATCACAAGTGGCAATATAAAGTGACGTTCTTTTGCATTAAGATTTTGTGCATCCAACCAGAAAAGCGCATGAAAACCTCTGCTTCCCTGTGTGAAGGGCCTATCTTTTACTTTTATCTTCTACCTTATATAAGAGTCATGCTGATCTTCACCTTTCCTTTTTACATTTTATCCTTTGGCAAGCACAATGTGTTGGAAAGATCCAGATACATATAGCTAATTGGACGTGAGTCTGCATGAGCTATTATTGTTGACATTACCCTTGAGGTAAAACATTGGGAGGCAAAACTATAAGCCCCTATCTTTCTCTGTGTCTAATTAAAACTCCATACCCGTAAATATTGCGTGAGTGTTAGCAATTGTGAAAGACTAAATGATAGTTAAGTATGTGGAATTGCGGAAAAGCTCTTATATTGAATCTTTCCTACGTTATGATAAATTGCAATTGCCTCAATGACTGAGATTAGAGTTTGTTAGTTTTCAATGAAGTTTGTGATTCAAACTTGAGATTGTGATTGAATTGTTACTTTAGCATAGGAGATCATATGACAATATACATATATATATATATATACATATATATTGCTGTTCTAAGAATGATCATGATACCCTCATGTACGTATTTTATTTTTTATCGACACCTCTATCTCTAAACATGTGGATGATACGTCTCCAACGTATCTATAATTTTTGATTGCTCCATGCTATATTATCTACTGTTTTGGACAATACTGGGCTTTATTATCCACTTTTATATTCTTTCTGGGACTAAGCTATTAACCGGAGGCCCAGCCCAGAATTCTATTTTTTTGCCTATTTCAGTGTTTCGAAGAAAAGGAATATCAAACGGAGTCGAAATGGAATGAAACCAACTTGAGAAGTTATTTTTGGAAGGAAAGCTACCGGAAAAACTTGGAGTGCACGTCAGGAAAGGAACGAGAGAGGCACGAGGCAGGGGGCGTGCCCACCCCCCTAGGGCGCGCCCTCCACTCACGTGGGCCCGTCATGGCTCCCCTAACGTACTTCTTTCACCCATATATACCCACGTACCCTAAAACTATCGAGGGGAGGAATAGATCGGGAGTTCCGCCGCCAAAAGCCTCCGTAGCCACCGAAAGCCAATCTAGACCCGTTCTGGCACCCTGGCGGAGGGGGAATCCTTATCCGGTGGCCATCTTCATCATCCCGATGATCTCCATGACGAGGAGGGAGTAGTTCTCCCTCGGGGCTGAGGGTATGTACCAGTAGCTATGTGTTTGATCTCTCTCTCTCTCTCGTGTTCTTGAGGTGGTACGATCTTGATGTATCGCGAGCTTTGCTATTATAGTTGGATCTTATGATGTTTTCTCCCCCCTCTACTCTCTTGTAATGGATTGAGTTTCCCCTTGGAAGTTATATTATCGGATTGAGTCTTTAAAGATTTGAGAACACTTGATGTATGTCTTGCCGTGCGTATCTATGGTGACAATGGGATACCACGTGAATCACTTGATGTATGTTTTGGTGATCAACTTGAGGGTTCCGCCCATGAACCTATGCATAGGGATTGGCACACGTTTTCGTCGTGATTCTCCGGTAGAAACATTGGGGCACTCTTTGAGGTTCTATGTGTTGGTTGAATAGATGAATCCGAGATTGTGTGATGCATATCGTATAATCATACCCATGGATACTTGAGGTGACATTGGAGTATCTAGGTGACATTAGGGTTTTGGTTGATTTGTGTCTTAAGGTGTTATTCTAGTACGAAATCTAGGGCTGTTTGTGACACTTATAGGAATAGCCCAACAGATTGATTGGAAAGAACAACTTTGAGGTGATTTCATACCCTACCATAATCTCTTCGTTTGTTCTCCTCTATTAGTGACTTTGGAGTGACTCTTTGTTGCATGTTGAGGGATAGTTATATGATACAATTATGTTATTATTGTTGAGGGAACTTGCACTAGTGAAAGTATGAACCCTAGGCCTTGTTTCAACGCATTGCAATACTGTTTACGCTCACTTTTATCATTAGTTACCTTGCTGTTTTTATATTTTCAGATTACAAGTACGTTTATCTACCATCCATATACCACTTGTATCACCATCTCTTCGCCGAACTAGTGCACCTATACAATTTACCATTGTATTGGGTGTGTTGGGGACACAAGAGACTCTTTGTTATTTGGTTGTAGGGTTGCTTGAGAGAGACCATCTTCATCCTACGCCTCCTACGGATTGATGAACCTTAGGTCATCCACTTGAGGGAAATTTTCTACTGTCCTAGAAACCTCTGCACTTGGAAGCCCAACAATGTCTACAAGAAGAAGGTTGTGTAGTAGACATCAAGCTCTTTTCTGGCGCCGTTGCCGAGGAGGTGAGTGCTTGAAGGTATATCTTTAGATCTTGCAATCTAATCTTTTTGTTTCTTGTTTTAGCACTAGTTTAGTTTATAAAAGAAAACTATATAAAAAATGGAATTAAGTTTGCCTCATACGCTTCATCTTTTTCATATCTTTCGTGAGTATGATGGAAAGGAAAATTGTGCCAAAGTGTTAGAAGAAGAATGCATTAAAATGTTTGGCACTAAATCTTTGAATGATGAGCATGATTGCAATGTTGTTATTATGAACTCCTTGAATATCCATAGTACTAATGATCATTGCACTAGTTATGATGAAAACATCTCCAATAAACATGTCAATTTTTGTGGAGTGCATTGGGTTTGCAAGTACATACCAAATAGGGAAGATAGATATTTCAAGAGGCATAAGTACGTTGAAACTAAATTGTTGCAAGAAAGTCTTGATGATTGTGCTGAAAAATTCAATATTTTTCGCGCCCCTTGTGAACTTTGCAATGAACATGGTCATTTAAATCGCCAATGTAAATTGTTTCATGTAACATCCCAAAATTCTAAATTTTGGAATGTCATATTAAATAGATAGATTTGGTTGATTGTTTGATTGATTGACTAAAAGTGAGTGAATTCGAACTTTTTGAAAGTTAAATGAGAGGGAATAAAACGACTTTCCCAAACTTTCATTTTTTCATTTATGATCTTCGTGAATTCAAATTCTTTTCAAATACAAAACCCTAGAGAGAAGATGACATGACTTCTTCCATTTAAATAAATGAAAAGGGTGTTTGAAAAATATTTGAATTCCATTGGGAAATATTTTCCAATTCAGAAACTTTATGCAACTCAATGATTTTCACGAGAGAAGATAAAATGACTTCTTCAAATTATGAAATATGAGTTGGGAGTTTCAAGGATCAAATTCAAAGTCCTTTTGGAAATTATTTTCAATTTGGAGTTATTTGATTTTTATTCAAATTATTTTTCTCCAAAAATAAAATACATGGAAAATAGGGTAACATGATACCCTACAGTAGAAAATTGGAGAAAAATTAATTTGAAACCACTTTGGTATTTTTAAAATGATTTTTATTGGATTTTATTAGACCAGTAGCACTCTTTGAATTATTTGATTTTTTTCTGGATTTTATTTGACTTTACAAAAATGTTCACGCCGTAGAAAATCTTTTTCTGAAAATTTTGATATATTATATGCCTATGTAACATTTTTAGTTATTTTAGTTTTTGTTATTTTCTTTGTCTGAAAAAATTCTTTATTTTAAAAAAAAGGAACTCTCCGCCGACTGGGCCGAAGCCCACCCAGCCAGCCGAATCGGCCCAAGGCCTCTCTCCCCTCGCGCGAACTGCCTCCGCCCCGGTCGCCTGATCCCCTCCCGCTCGCCCTGTCTCGCTGACAGCGGGGCCCGCGTCTTCTTCTTCCCCACGACAGGCAGGACTCCTGCCCGAGCACGACGCCGAGCACCACCGCTCAAATCCTCCTGGGGCGCTGTCTCCATGGCCCCTCGCGCAATCCCAACCCCCTATAAATACTTCCCACCTCATCCTGGTCCGATTTTCGCGAAAACCTCGATCTACCGTGCCCTAGGGAGTCCTCCCGATCTCACCGGAGAAGTTTTCTGCTGCCGCGCGCCATTGCTCGCCGCCGTCACCACCGCGCCTCGTCCCGACGTCCCCGAGTCCCGCCGAGACCACCGCGCCTCATTCGATTGGATTTTTCTTTTTATTTTAGATTTTGGCCAGGGACCTATCTGTGATGATTTCTTTACAAATTAGTCCATATTCTTCAAACGGTCATAACTTTTTACTCGTTAGTCCAAATTCAACGAAACCAACGCCCACATCTTTGTTATGATCCCCTCGATCCAGATAAACAACTTAAACGTGTTTTTGAAAAGTTTAAAATTTGAATTAGATCAGTTTTGAATTCAAACTTCGTTTGATCATAACTTGTGTTTCGTAGCTCCGTTTGAGTTGATTCTTTTTGCAAATCGAAGCTCTTGTCCTAAACTTTCTGATAAGGCCAAATTCACATAATTTTGGTATTTTTAGAAAAAAAATTATGTTGAAAGAGTTATTTGCTTGGTTTTGAAGTTTTCCGAATCGTTTTTCTTCGATCTTTCTGATCTTTTGAGTGATTGCTTATGTGTGGTTACTATTGCTTGCCTACGATAGATTGACCGGAGTGTGACGAGTAGAGCTATCAAGAGTTTTGAGTGCAAATCATCTTCATCAACATTGCAGGCAAGTTCACACTTTGATCATACCTCTTTCATACCCATTTTTATTGCATTAGATCAAACCTCAAACATTGCATGATTAGGATCTAATTAAATTGTGGGTATTGGGAAGTAGTTGATGAGGTAGGAACCTATTGCCCTGTATTCAAACCTTGGGTGTTACTGTTACGTTATGCTTATAGTGTCATGCTATGCTCGTAGACGTGGATTGGGTTTTGAGAGTATTCATGACAGATGCGAGGTTGTTAATTAATGGTTTACTTAAGGTGGCAACTTAAACACACATCTGGGTTGATTGAGGTACCTGGTTATTCCAGGATTGCCTGTCTAGGCACCTGGGTAGACCAGGATTGCCTATTTTTTATGGACCGCCACCCAGGCTCAAAGGGATCATGAGATTATTCTTGCTGGAAACTTCAGTGTGCAGCCACAAGCTACTATGGGCTCTAGCATAGTTGACTAAGTCGTGCGAACTCTTAAAGTGGTAGACTAGAAGATGTAGGGGATGTAGGTGGTACGGTCTACCCATCATAAGGTGCCAGCACTTCTGAAAGACTATGTCTCGGTCATCCGTTTCTCAAACACCATGTCATGCAAGAAATCCATGGACCCAATAGAGGACGAATGGAGATGAACTCATGTTTTCCTGGACCTATAAGTCAATTGGAGACGGACCGATGGATTTAGAACATGGAGGATCACATGGAGAATAACCCTATAGTCGGAAAGGATATGACCCAGCATGCTCTTCAGTGCTTTGAAAGAGGTGCTGCTACTTGGTGGAGGATGTACCAAACCATCAAAGGATGGCAAGGAGTAACCACTTGTAAAGAATTTAAGTTGACTCTGCCAAAGTCTCGGCTTGTGTCCCAGAAGATGAAGCCTTATGGAAAGTATATGAAGAAACCTTGTGCATGCAAGCTTTGTGGAGAAATAGGACACACCCATAAGGAACACAAGGATGAATGCCCTAATTGTGAAGGAAGTCACCCAGTTGAAGAATGCCCAACTAGGCAGATTACTTGTTTCTTGTGTGAAGGGACTACCCACTATCCTGCTCAGTGTCACATTTACCCCATGGTACAACGAACCATCCAGCAGAAGAAAGAAGTAATGAAAGGATCCCTCATGGAAATTTTAGAAGAAGTTGTGATGAAGGAAGAGATAGAAGACACGCCTAAAGAAGACCCGAGTAAACCCTTCACTAAGTCTTGCTATTCATGTGGAGAAGAAGGACACATCTCCCAGAATTGCATGAATGGGAATCTAGTAGAATTCCTGACAGAGGAAGTAGAATATGACCCACAGGAAATAGAAGCCCTGATTGGAATGGAAAAGTCCAAGAAGAGAAGTAGATTGGATTCCAGGAAGTACCCGAGTCATATCACCTGTTACAGGTGCAAGGAGTTAGGGCACTACCTCAATAGTTTCCCAAAAAGGAAACCTCGATACTTGTCAGAAGTAATATGTTTTAGTTGTAATGGAGCAGGGCACTTTGCCAGAGAATGCCCCAAGGAGAAGGAAACTTGTGCTAGATAGTTGAGTTTGCAACAAAAGAAATGGAGTAGTAGAAGTGAGAACATTTTCTTTTATATTGAGGTGTTGAGTTGAGACATGTAATGGAAAAGCAAGAGATTGTAATCATTGGAGAATCAATAAAGTTAGCATCGTTGGTAAAGATTTAGGTTTTATGAGTTGTTACTCTATGAAGAAGGATTTTGACCATTTCTGAGGATATGAGAAATATGGTCTATGGAAGATTTGTGCATTTTAAGGGTGGTAGTACCCTGTAAGAACCCTTGACCACTGGAAAAGATAAGGATACTCCACTGAGTGGAATTCAGACAAAATGAATACGAGTTTTGTCTCGATATGTCTGATACCCCAAGAGTATGTGGGATGAAGTTGGAGACCGTCAGTTGTTTGGATGAAATGTGATCAAGGAGTCAGAAGAGAATCTTAAGGGGATTCGAGATAGACTGAAGGTAGCTCAGTCCAGGCAGAAGAGTTATGCAGACAAAAAAATGCAAGGAGGTAGTCTATGAAATTGGAGATAAAGCATGTCTTCGTGTGCCCCCTCTATGAGGAGTTAAACGAATTGGAGTTAATGGAAAGTTAGCCCCGAGATTTGTAGGACCATACCGAGTTTTGGAGCGTATGGGAGAAGTGGCCAACAAGTTGGAGTCACTCGAAGGACTGTCAGGAGTTCAAGATGTGTTTCACGTTTCGCAGTTGAAGAAGTGCCATGCAGAGATGGCCAATATTCCCTTGTAAGGATGCTTGACCCTGGAAAGGATAATGATGTTCCACGAAGTAGAGTATGGACTTCATAAGTATAAGTTTTTATCTCGGTATGTGGGATATCCCACGAGGATGAAGAGATAAATTACTATTGGATATAAAGGAGGTATGATGTTGGAGATATGGATCAAGGGAAATTCCATGATGAGTCTGAGTAATCATGTCCTAGTTTGGTGCCAATAGAAGGAAGAAAGACAGTACAATTGGATGGATCTAAAGAATACTAGGAAGTTGGAAGTTGGAATAATGATCCGTTGCCCGATGATAAGTTCAAGGACTACAAGTGATGAGATGGGCCATAACCCACAGGCCCCAGGACCTGCCAAGAAGAGAGCACATTCTTGCTGAAGGAAAAACCCTGGTAGAAGTTACGATTTTATCGACAGACGATCTTATAGGAGTTTACGAAAACCTGAGAGTTGTGAAGGAACAATAGATGTTTGTTTGGCTTGCAGAATCAATGGATTATTTCGAACTTGGTTCATCGACAAGAGAAATTCTGCAATGTTTGTGAGGATGACCAAGTGTTAGAATGCGAGATTCGCTAAACCATATACACGGTAATGATTTGGGTGAGGGATGGATTGATCACCATACCGACTTACTCTTATTATTCGCCTTGCTATATGGGATGGTAAATTTGAGTGACTTACCTATAGTAGAGAGCCGACGATCAAAACCCTGTTTAAACTTAGAATGGTATAAGCATTTTCCCCTTGTACACGGCAGTTGTTGCCAACCGTAGGTTATACAGTGAGGTTCAACCCAGACCCCTTTCCTGCAGGAGAAACCATAAATTGTTGACCACCATGAGATATCGATAGTTGTTTAGTTTTGGCGCCAGACCCGTCAGCTAAGAAGACCAGTCACGGAATAACCTTACCAAGAGAAAAGGACAGAAGAATTGAGGAAAAGGTTATGTCACTACCGGAAGAGCCTAGAGAAGGAATTATCCTTATGATCTGAGAAGACCGACACTGTCAAGAATAAGGATGGAGTATATGGGTTTTGATGGAACCGTAACCATGCTTCTAAGGGTGGTAGCACCCCGGACCCCGGTGATGATCAATGGATTTTGAGGAGACCCCCAAACCCTAACCTTTTCTTGCTAGCCTCTCCGAATCTCGAGGACGAGATTCATTTTAAGGGTGGTAGGTTTGTAACATCCCAAAATTCTAAATTTTGGAATGTTATATTAAATAGATAGATTTGATTGATTATTTGATTGATTGACTAAAAGTGAGTGAATTCGAACTTTTTGAAAATTAAATGAGAGGGAATAAAAGGACTTTCCCAAACTTTCATTTTTTTCATTTATGATCTTCGTGAATTCAAATTCTTTTCAAATACAAAACCCTAGAGAGAAGATGACATGACTTCTTCCATTTAAATAAATGAAAAGGGTGTTTGAAAAATATTTGAATTCCATTGGGAAATATTTTCCAATTCAGAAACTTTATGCAACTCAATGATTTTCACGAGAGAAGATAAAATGACTTCTTCAAATTATGAAATATGAGTTGGGAGTTTCAAGGATCAAATTCAAAGTCCTTTTGGAAATTATTTTCAATTTGGAGTTATTTGATAATTATTCAAATTATTTTTCTCCAAAAATAAAATACATGGAAAATAGGGTAACATGATACCCTACAGTAGAAAATTGGAGAAAAATTAATTTGAAACCACTTTGGTATTTTTAAAATGATTTTTATTGGATTTTATTAGACCAGTAGCACTCTTTGAATTATTTGATTTTTTCTGGATTTTATTTGACTTTACAAAAATGTTCACGCCGTAGAAAATCTTTTTCTGAAAATTTTGATATATTATATGCCTATGTAATATTTTTAGTTATTTTTGTTTTTGTTATTTTCTTTGTCTGAAAAAATTTTTTATTTTAAAAAAAAGGAACTCTACGCCAACTGGGCCGAAGCCCACCCAGCCAGCCGAATCGGCCCAAGGCCTCTCTCCCCTCGCGCGAACCACCTCCGCCCCGGTCGCGTGATCCCCTCCCGCTCGCCCTGTCTCGCTGACAGCGGGGCCCGCGTCTTCTTCTTCCCCACGACAGGCAGGACTCCTGCCCGAGCACGACGCCAAGCACCACCGCTCAAATCCTCCTGGGGCGCTGTCTCCATGGCCCCTCGCGCAATCCCAACCCCCTATAAATACTTCCCACCTCATCCTGGTCTGATTTTCGCGAAAACCTCGATCTACCGTGCCCTAGGGAGTCCTCCCGATCTCACCGGAGAAGTTTTCTGCTGCCGCGCGCCATTGCTCGCCGCCGTCACCACCGCGCCTCGTCCCGACGTCCCCGAGTCCCGCCGAGACCACCGCGCCTCATTCGATTGGATTTTTCTTTTTATTTTAGATTTTGTCCAGGGACCTATCTGTGATGATTTCTTTACAAATTAGTCCATATTCTTCAAACGGTCATAATTATTTACTCGTTAGTCCAAATTCAACGAAACCAACGCCCACATCTTCGTTATGATCCCCTCTATCCGGATAAACAACTTAAACGTGTTTTTGAAAAGTTTAAAATTTGAATTAGATCAGTTTTGAATTCAAACTTGGTTTGATCATAACTTGAGTTTCGTAGCTCCGTTTGAGTTGATTCTTTTTGCAAATCGAAGCTCTTGTCCTAAACTTTCTGATAAGGCCAAATTCACATAATTTTGGTATTTTTAGAAAAAAAATTTATGTTGAAAGAGTTATTTGCTTGGTTTTGAAGTTTTCCGAATCGTTTTTCTTCGATCTTTCTGATCTTTTGAGTGATTGCTTATGTGTGGTTACTATTGCTTGCCTACGATAGATTGACCGGAGTGTGACGAGTAGAGCTATCAAGAGTTTTGAGTGCAAATCATCTTCATCAACATTGCAGGCAAGTTCACACTTTGATCATACCTCTTTCATACCCATTTTTATTGCATTAGATCAAACCTCAAACATTGCATGATTAGGATCTAATTAAATTGTGGGTATTGGGAAGTAGTTGATGAGGTAGGAACCTATTGCCCTGTATTCAAACCTTGGGTGTTACTGTTACGTTATGCTTATAGTGTCATGCTATGCTCGTAGACATGGATTGGGTTTTGAGAGTATTCATGACAGATGCGAGGTTGTTAATTAATGGTTTACTTAAGGTGGCAACTTAAACACACATCTGGGTTGATTGAGGTACCTGGTTATTCCAGGATTGCCTGTCTAGGCACCTGGGTAGACCAGGATTGCCTATTTTTTATGGACCGCCACCCAGGCTCAAAGGGATCATGAGATTATTCTTGCTGGAAACTTCCGTGTGCAGCCACAAGCTACTATGGGCTCTAGCATAGTTGACTAAGTCGTGCGAACTCTTAAAGTGGTAGACTAGCAGATGTAGGGGATGTAGGTGGTACGGTCTACCCATCATAAGGTGCTAGCACTTCTGAAAGACTATGTCTCGGTCATCCGTTTCTCAAACACCAGGTCGTGCAAGAAATCCAACAGAGGAGATCGAGTCTTGTGGGGAAAAGTGCGCAAACCTCTGCATAGTGTAATAAACTAATTATGGTTAGCCGTGTCCCCGGTTATGGACATCTTGAGTATCTAGTACCTGGATTATCCTGTTGATCTCATCACGTTACTTTAAATGAATATTGTTGGGTTTTAATGATGTTACTTAATTGGGATTGAGAATGCTGTCAACAATTCTCAATGTTTAACAACCACCATGATAGTTAAATAACATTTATTCCTTTGTAGTAGGGAAAAATTGGCTTTTTGCAAAAACTATAACCATAGAGCTTTTCCACCAGCCAAATATGCATGTAGTGATAGCCATTGTTCATCATTTATCTCTATGGTGTGAATTCGCCAGTACATTCAATGTACTGACCCTTTGTGACTGCAACATCTCATGTTGCAGGAATCTTACGACGAGTAAGTGATATGTTAGGGTTACGATTTCTACACTCAACTTTGCCGTTGGTGTTGATGGGAATCCACAACCTTGTTACTTCCGCTATTTGGATTGAGGTAATAGTATTTACGTTACTTTTTACATGTGATTTACCTCTGGTATAAATCCTCGAGTACTGTGTGTGTCAGCATACCGATCCAGGGATGACACTTAAGCACAGAGACTTGATCCATTTGGGTCGGGTCGCTACATTTCATGACCGAATCGTATCCAAAAATTGTGGTAATTTGATTACCCTTGAGCATCATAAAGAGCTTAGTCTTCTTTTGGGGTATGAGGAAATGAAATGTATAACTGAGGGTATTCCAAAGTTTAATCTTGATAGATTTCTTGATTTTGAACTAGAGAAGATTTATATGTATTGTGCGGTGAATTGTATTGAAAATCCTTATATTGTCAATTACATAAAGAAAAGAAAACAAATAGAAGATGAAGAGAATAGTAATGAAAGGGAAGAGACTTCCCAATACCCTCCTATTATTTCTTATGATGAATCAGGTAACTAGGAGGAGCCTCCTATTCAACCAATCTCATTAATAAGTAGCTCCAAAAAGAGGATTGAACCCACACATGATGTGGTGAAGAAGAAGAAAAGAAAAGGAAGAGAGGAAAAAAGATATATCTCCCAAATAATGCTGCTCCTATTACTATTGTACCTCATGAAAATATAATTATGTAAGATAATGATACTTCTTATGATCTTGAAAATATTTTTGGCACTTGCTTGGAAGAATATGATAATTGCTATATTGTTGGCGCTATCCATACTATTAATGATGAGAGTGATTATGCTTATGATATGAAAAGGACTAAGATTGGGGATGCTATGTTTGATGAATATGATGTTTTTGAGAATATATTTTCTGCAATTAATGTTTGTCCCAAGCTTGGGGATGCTACGTTTAATGAAGATGATATTTTTAGTCTCCCAAGTTTTGATATGCAAATTTATAATGATGATAGCATGCCTCCTACCTATGATGATTATTGTGATGATACTTATACTATAAAAAGTACTGATTATATTTATAAAACTTTTCATGACTATGATTACTCCTTCTCTGAACACTACTCTTTTAATCTGGAAACAATTTATTGTATTCAAGTCTCTTATGGTACTCCCACTATTCCGAATGAGAAGAATTTTGCTTATGTGGAGAGTAGTAAATTTTCTATGCTTGTAAATCATGAATAGAATGCTTTAGGTGCTGGTTATATTGTTGAATTCATTCATGATGCTACTGAAAATTATTATGAGGGAGGAACATATGCTTATAGGAATTGCAATAATATCAAGTTTCCTCTTTATGTGCTTAAAGTTTTGAAGTTATGCTTGTTTTGCTTTCCTATGCAAGTTGATTCTTGTTCCCACAAGTTGTTTGATCACAAAATCCCTATGCATACTTAAATGTGCTAGTCATATTCTTCAGGATGCTCTCTTTATGTTTCAATTCTTACCCTTTATATGAGCATCATTGAAATCATCGTGCCTAGCTAGTGGCGTTAAACGATAGCGCTTGTTGGGAGGCAACCCAATTTTATTTTTGTTCCTTGCTTTTTGATCCTGTTTAGTAATAAATAATTTATCTAGCCTCTGTTATGATTGAGTTTTTATGTTTTAATTAGTGTTTGTGCCAAGTAGAACCTTTGGGAAGACTTGGGGAAAGTCTTTGCGATCCTGCTATAAAAAACAAAAACTTTAAGCGCTCACGAGAATTGCTGCCATTTTTATTTGGAGAGTGATATTTAGTTAATTATTTTTTCAGATGATTAATAGATAAATTCCTCACGTCCAGAAATTTATTTGAGAATTTTAGGAGTTCCATAAGTATACGTTTGATCCAGATTACTACAGACTGTTCTGTTTTTGACAGATTCTGTTTTCGATGTGTTGTTTGCTTATTTTGATGAATCTATGAGTAGTATCGGAGGGTATGAACCATAGATATGTTGGAATACAGTAGATATTACACTAATATGAATTTATAATGAGTTCACAACAGTACCTAAGTGGTGATTTACTTTCTTATACTAACGGAGCTTACGAGTTTTCTGTTAAGTTTTGTGTTGCGAAGTTTTCAAGTTTTGGGTAAAGATTCGATGGACTATGGAATAAGTAGTGGAAAGAGCCTAAGCTTGGGGATTCCCAAGGCACCCCAAGTTAATATTCAAGGACAACGAAAAGCCTAAGCTTGGGGATGCACCGGAAGGCATCCCCTCTTTCGTCTTCGTTCTTTGTAACTTTACTTGGAGCTATATTTTTATTCACCACATGATATGTGTTTTGCTTGGAGCATCATTTTATTATATTTAGTTTTTCTTGATGTTTCAATAAAATACCAAGATATGAAATTCTTAAATGTTAGAGAGTCTTCACATAGTTGCATAATTATTCGACTACTCATTGATCTTCACTTATATCTTTCGGAGTAGTTTGTCATTTGCTCTAGTGCTTCACTTATATCCTTTTAGAGCATGGTGGTGGTTTTATTTTATAGAAATAGATGAACTCTCATGCTTAACTTATATTATTTTGAGAGTCTTTAATGGCATGGTAATTTGCTTAAATAATCCTAATATGCTAGGTATTCAGGATTAGTAAAAAAAATCTTATGAGTGTTTTGAATACTAAGAGAAGTTTGATGCTTGATGATTGTTTTCAGATATGGAAATTTGAGAAATGCTTGTGTTGAAGTTTGCAAGTCCCGTAGCATGCATGTATGGTAAACATTGTGTAACAAATTTGAAACATGAGGTGTTATTTGATTGCCTTCCTTATGAGTGGCAGTCGGGGATGAGCGATGGTCCTTTCCTACCAATCTATCCCCCCTAGGAGCATGCGCGTAGTGCCGAGGTTTTTGACGACTTGTAGATTTTTGCAATAAGTACATGAGTTCTTTATAACTAATGTTGAGTCCATGGATTATATGCACTCTCACCCTTCCATCCTTGCTAGCCTCTTCGGTACCGTGCATTGCCCTTTCTCACATTGAGAGTTGTTGCAAACCTCGCCGGTGCATCCAAACCCCGTGATATGATACGCTCTTTCACACATAAACCTCCTTATACCTTACCGAAAACAACCACCATACCTACCTATTATGGCATTTCCATAGCCATTCCGAGATATATTGCCATGCAACTTTCCACCATTCCATTTATTATGACACTCATCATTGTCATATTGCTTTGCATGATCATGTAGTTGACATCGTATTTGTGGCATAGCCACCGTTCATAATTTTTCATACATGTCACTCTTGATTCATCGCAATCCCGGTACACCACCGTAGGCATTCATATAGAGTCATAGTTTGTTCTAGTATCGAGTTGTAATCTTTGAGTTGTAAATAAATAGAAGTGTGATGATCATCATTAATAGAGCATTAACGCAAAAAAAGGCCAAAAAAGGGAAAGGCCAAATAAATAAAAAATAAGAAAGGCAAAAAAATAAAAAAAGGGACAATGCTACTATCCCTTTTCCACACTTGTGCTTCAAAGTAGCACCATGATATTTATGGTAGAGAGTCTCTTGCTTTGTCACTTTCATATACTAGTTGGAATTTTCATTATAGAACTTGGCTTGTATGTTCCAACAATGGGCCTCGTCAAGTGCCCTAGGTCTCCATGAGCAAGCAAGTTGGATGCACACCCACTTAGTTTCTTTTGTTGAGCTTTCATACATTTATAGCTCTAGTGCATCCGTTGCATGGCAATCCCTACTCCTTGCATTAACATCAATCGATGGGCATCTCCATAGACCATTGATTAGCCTCGTTGTTGTGAGACTTCCTCCTTTTTGTCTTCTCCACATAACCCCCATCATCATATTCTATTCCACCCATAGTGCTATGTCCATGGCTCGCGCTCATATATTGCGTGAAAGTTTATAGGTTTGAGATTACTAAAGTATGAAACAATTTCTTGGCTTGTCATCGGGGTTGTGCATGATGAGAGCATTCTTGTGTGACGAAAATGGAGCATGACTAAACTATATGATATTGTAGGGATGAACTTTCTTTGGCCATGTTATTTTGAGAGGACATAATTGCTTAGTTAGTATGCTTGAAGTATTATTATTTTTATGTCAATATGAACTTTTGTCTTAAATCTTTCGGATCTGAACATTCATACCACAACTAAGAATAATTACATTGAAATTATGCCAAGTAGCACTCCGCATCAAAAAATCTTTTTTATCATTTACCTACTCGAGGACGAGCAGGAATTAAGCTTGGGGATGCTTGATACGTCTCCAACGTATCTATAATTTTTGATTGCTCCATGCTATATTATCTACTGTTTTGGACAATATTGGGCTTTATTATCCACTTTTATATTCTTTTTGGGACTAACCTATTAACCGGAGGCCCAACCCAGAATTGCTATTTTTTGCCTATTTCAGTGTTTCGAAGAAAAGGAATATCAAACGGAGTCGATACGGAATGAAACCAACTAGAGAAGTTATTTTTGGAAGGAAAGCTACCGAAAAAACTTGGAGTGCACGTCCGGAAAGGAACGAGGGAGCCACGAGGCAGGGGGGCGCGCCGACCCCCCTAGGGCGCGCCCTCCACCCTCATGGGCCCCTCGTGGCTACCCTGACGTACTTCTTTCACCCATATATACCCATGTACCCTAAAACTATCGAGGGGCAGAATAGATCGGGAGTTCCGCCGCCCGAAGCTTCCGTAGCCACCGAAAGCCAATCTAGACCCGTTCCGGCACCCTGACAGAGGGGGAATCCTTCTACGGTGACCATCTTCATCATCCCGGTGCTCTCCATGATGAGGAGGGAGTAGTTCTCCCTCGGGGCTGAGGGTACATACAAGTAGCTATGTGTTTGATCTCTCTCTCTCTCTCTCTCTCTCTCTCTCTCGTGTTCTTGAGGTGGTACGATCTGGATGTATCGCGAGCTTTGCTATTATAGTGGGATCTTATGATGTTTTCTCCCCCCTCTACTCTCTTGTAATGAATTGAGTTTGCCCTTTGAAGTTATCTTATCGGATTGAGTCTTTAAAGATTGGAGAACACTTGATGTATGTCTTGTCGTGCGTATCTGTGGTGACAATGGGATACCATGTGAATCACTTGATGTATGTTTTGGTGATCAACTTGCGGGTTCCGCCCATGAACCTATGCATAGGGGTTGGCACACGTTTTCGTCGTGATTCTCCGGTAGAAACTTTGGGGCACTCTTTGAGGTTCTATGTGTTGGTTGATTAGATGATTCCGAGATTGTGTGATGCATATTGTATAATCATACCCACGGATACTTGAGGTGACATTGGAGTATCTAGGTGACATTAGGGTTTTGGTTGATTTGTGTCTTAAGGTGTTATTCTAGTACAAACTCTAGGGCTGTTTGTGACACTTACAGGAATAGCCCAACGGATTGATTGGAAAGAATAACTTTGAGGTGGTTTCGTACCCTACCATAATCTCTTCGTTTTTCTCCACTATTAGTGACTTTAGAGTGACTCTTTGTTGCATGTTGAGGGATAGTTATATGATCCAATTATGTTATTATTGTTGAGGGAACTTGCACTAGTGAAAGTATGAACCCTAGGCCTTGTTTCAACGCATTGCAATACCGTTTACGCTCACTTTTATCATTAGTTACCTTGCTGTTTTTATATTTTCAGATTACAAGTACGTTTATCTACCATCCATATACCACTTGTATCACCATCTCTTCGCCGAACTAGTGCACCTATACAATTTACCATAGTATTGGGTTTGTTGGGGACACAAGGGACTCTTTGTTATTTGGTTGCAGGGTTGCTTGAGAGAGAGACCATCTTCATCCTACGCCTCCTACAGATTGATAAACCTTAGGACATCCACTTGAGGGAAATTTGCTACTGTCCTACAAACCTCTGCACTTGGAGGCCCAACAATGTCTACAAGAAGAAGGTTGTGTAGTAGACATCAGTGGACATATTTTTCGATTTCGGCTTTCGCTTGAGGACAAGCGAGGTCTAAGCTTGGGGGAGTTGGTACGTCCATTTTGCATCATGCTTTTATATCGATATTTATTGCATTATGGGATGTTATTACACATTATGTCACAATACTTATGTCTATTCTCTCTTATTTTAGAATGTTTACGTGAAGAGGGAGAATGCCGGCAGTTGGGATTCTGGGCTGGAAATGGAGAAAATATTAGAGATCTGTTCTGCACAGCTCCAAAAGTCCTAAAACTTCACGGAAGTTATTTCTAGAATATATAAAAATACTAGGCGCAAGAAGTACCAGAGGGGGGCCACCCACCAGCCACGAGGGTGGGGGCGCGCCCTACCCCCTGGGCCCGCCCCCTGCCTCATGGCCCCCTAGTGGCCCTCCGATGCCCATCTTCTGCTATAAGAGGTCTTTCGTCCGATAAAAAATCATAAGCAAGCTTACGGGACGAAACTCCGCCGCCACGAGGCGGAACCTTGGCGGAACCAATCTAGGGCTCCGGCGGAGCTGTTCTGCCGGGGAAACTTCCCTCCGGGAGGGGGAAATCATCACCATCGTCATCACCAACGATCCTCTCATTGGGAGGGGGTCAATCTCCATCAAATTCTTCACCAGCACCATCTCATCTCAAACCATAGTTCATCTATTGTATCCAATCTTTGTATCCAAACTTCAGATTGGTACCTGTGGGTTGCTAGTAGTGTTAATTACTCCTTGCTGTTGATGCTAGTTGGTTTACTTGGTGGAATATCATATGTTCAGATCCATTATGCATATTAATACCCCTCTGATTATGAACATGAATATTCTTTGTGAGTAGTTACGTTTGTTCCTGAGGTCATGGGAGAAGTCTTGCTATTAGTAGTCATGTGAATGTAGTCATGTGAATTTGGTATTCGTTCGATATTTTGATGAGATGTATGTTGTCATCCCTCTAGTGGTGTCATGTGAACGTCGACTACATGACACTTCACCATTGTTTGGGCCTAGAGGGAGGCATTGGGAAGTAATAAGTAGATGATGGGTTGCTAGAGTGACGGAAGCTTAAACCCTAGTTTATGCGTTGCTTCGTAAGGGGCTGATTTGGATCCATATGTTTCATGCTATGGTTTGGTTTACCTTAATACTTCTGTTTTAGTTGTGGATGCTTGCAATGGGGGTTAATCATAAGTGGGATGCTTGTCCAAGTAAGGACAGCACCCAAGCAACCGGTCCACCCACATATCAAATTATCAAAGTACCGAACGTGAATCATATGAATGTGATGAAACCTAGCTTGATGATTATTCCCATGTGTCCTCGGGAGCGCTTTCCTTCATATAAGAGTTTGTCTAGGCTTGTCCTTTGCTACAAAAAGGATAAGGCCATCTTACTGCACCTTATTTACTTTTATTACTTGCTACTCGTTACCAATTACTTTATCACAAAACTATCTGTTACCGATAATTTCAGTGCTTGCAGAGAATACCTTGCTGAAAACTGCTTATCATTTCCTTCTGCTCCTTGTTGGATTCGACACTCTTACTTATCAAAAGTACTACGATAGATCCCCTATACTTGTGGGTCATCACTCCTCTGGTGAGAACTTCGTCAATGATGAAGGGACCCTCCCACTTGGGCTTGAGTTTGTCCTTTTTCTTCTCCGGCAGGCGTAGAACGAGTTCACCAACGTTATAAGTCTTGGCCCGCACTTCTCTGCTTTGATACATGCAAGCCTGCTGTTGATAAAATGTGGAACAGGCTTTTGCGATGTCGCGCTCCTCCTCCAGGGCATCTAAGTTGTCCTGCCGATCAAGCTCGGCTTCTCTCTCTTCGTACATGCGCACTCGAGGTGAGTCATGAATAATATCCCAGGGTAACACTTCTTCTGCACCGTACACCATGAAGAAAGGTGTATATCCAGTAGTGCGGTTGGGCATGGTCCGTAGCCCCTAGAGTATGGAGTCAAGTTCCTCCACCCAGTGCTTGTCTGATTCTTTCAAAGACCGCACTAGTCTAGGTTTGATGCCGCTCGTAATAAGACCATTAGCCCATTTGATTTGACTGCTTGTCTGTGGGTGATAGACAAAGGCGTAATCGAGCTTAATGCCCGGATTAGCACACCAGGTTTTCACTTCATTGGCTGTGAAATTAGAGCCATTATCGGTGATTATGCTGTGTGGGACACCATAACGGTGTACCACGCCGGATATGAAATCTATTACCGGCCCCGCTTCGGCCGTTTTGACTGGTGAATTTATCAACCATGACCAGCAGATAGTTTCTCTTATGGCTTGCTACTTTAAGGGATCCGACCATATCGAGTTCCCAGACCGCAAAAGTCCAAGTGATGGGGATTTTTTGTACGGCAGTGGGGGCATATGGCTTTGGTTGGCAAAGAGTTGGCATCCGACACAATGTTGGACAAGGTCCTGTGCATCTGCTCCGGCCTTCAGCCAATAAAACCCTGTATGGAAGGCTTTGCTAACAAGGGCCCAAGCTGCAGCGTGGTGACCACTGAGTCCGGCGTGAATTTCAGCCAAGAGTTGCCGCCCCTCTTCCTCGGAGATACATCGTTGAAGAACTCCGGTAGCGCTTTTCTTATAGAGCTCTCCATCATGAACCTTGTAGGCCTTTGAACGCCAGACAATGCAGCGGGCCTTATTCTGATCCTCGGGAAGCTCCTTCTTATTAAGTTAGGCCAAGAAGCATTCGGTCCATTGGGCAATGACTACCATAATGAGATGAGCCAACGGTTTTATTTCGGTGGTTGAGCCTCCGACGTTATCAGTGCGTTTGGAATCTTGGGTTGTGTTTGGATCCGGACTAGTGCTGCCGCCCTCCCCCTACCATACCACGGATGGCTTAAAAGCCTTTCCAGAAAAATGTTAGGTGGGATGGGGTCGCACTTAGCGCCTATGCGAGCAAGAACATTCGCCGCTTGATTACTTTCTCAGGCCACATGATGGAACTCGAGTCCCTCGAACCGAGCCGACATTTTTAGGATGGCATTGCGATAAGCTGCCATCTTCGGGTCTTTGGCATCGAAGTCTCCATTTATTTGAGATATTGCGAGGTTTGAGTCCCCGTGCACTTCCAGGCGTTGTATGCCCATGGAGACAGCCATCCGGAGACCATGCAATAAGGCCTCGTATTCGGCTGCATTATTGGAGTCTGTGTATAGTATTTGGAGTACGTACTGAACAACGTCTCCAATAGGTGACGTTAAAACGACGCCTGCCCCTAGCCGTGCCAGCATTTTGGAGCCATCGAAATACATAACCCAATTGGAATATGTGTCGTACTCTTTGGGGATTTCGGCCTCTGTCCATTCAGCGACGAAGTCAGCCAGTACTTGGGATTTAATAGCTTGACGCAGTTTGTATGTAATATCAAATGGAAGGAGCTCAATGGCCCATTTGGCAATCCGGCCCGTGGCATCATGGTTGTTTATAATGTCATTGAGTGGTACTTCAGAAGCCACCATGATTGAACACTCCTGGAAGTAGTGACAGAGCTTTTGGGATGCCATAAAGACTGCGTACGCTATCTTTTGATAATGGGGGTACCGGGATTTGCATGGTGTAAGGACAGTGGATACGTAGTATACTGGCTTCTGAAGCGGGAATTTGTGTCCGTCCTGTTCTGTTCAACGACGAGCATGGCGCTCACCACCTGATGTGTTGTCGATATGTATAATAACATCGGTTCACCGATGTTTGGCGTGGCCAGAATTGGCTTGCTCGCAAGAAGGGTTTTTATTTCCTCCAGTCCGGCTGTTGCCGTGTCCGTCCACTCGAAGTGATCGGTTCGCCGTAGAAGGCGATAGAGTGGCAGTGCCTTTTCTCCCAATCTGGAGATAAAGCGGCTTAGAGCTACCATGCAACCTGCGAGCTTTTGGACTTGTTTAAGGTCTGTTGGCATAGCCAATTGTGACAGAGCTCGAATTTTGGAGGGATTGGCTTCAATTCCTCTGTTGGAAGCAATGACGCCCAACAGTTTTCCAGCGGGGATGCCAAAAACGCACTTTTCTGGATTGAGTTTAACGTCATATGCGCGGAGGTTATCTAATGTGAGACGTAAATCGTCTATTAGTGTTTCGACGCGCCTAGTATTGATGACGATGTCGTCCACATAAGCTTATATTATCTTGTCGATCTGTTTCTCTAGGCATGTTTGAATCATGCGTTGGTATGTGGCGCCGGCGTTCTTGAGCCCGAAGGGCATGGTGTTGAAGCAGAATGGCCCATATGGCGTCATGAATGTTCTTGCATCTTGATCGGACTCCTTCATTTTGATTTGATGGTATCCGGAATATGCATCAAGGAAGCACAGTGAGTCGTGTCCTGCGGTAGCATCGATGATTTGATCAATGCGGGGGAGGGGAAGGGATCCTTAGGGAAAGCATTATTGAGATCTTTAAAATCGACGCACAACCGCCAGGATTTGTCCTTCTTTGGTACCATCACCGGGTTTGCCAGCCAGTCCGGATGTTTTATTTCTCTGATGAATCCGGCCTCAATTAGCTTGGCTAGCTCCTCCCCCATAGCTTGGCGTTTGGGCTCGGACAAGCGCCGTAGTGCTTGTTTGATTGCTTTGTATCCCTTTAAGATATTAGGGCTATGTTCGGCCAGCTCATGTGGGATTCCAGGCATGTCAAAAGGGTGCCAGGTGAATATATCCCAGTTTTCGCGAAGGAAATCCCTTAGTGCGGCGTCGACCATTGGGTCTAGTTGTGCTCCAATAGATGCTGTCTTCTTGGGGTCCGTTGGGTGGACCTGGAATTTGACTATTTCTTCTGCCGGTTTGAAGGAGTTGGATTTGGGTCGTTTGTCTAAGATCACATTGTCCCTATCCACTGTGGAACTCAGTGCGGTTAATTCTTCGACCGTGAGGGCTTCAGATAATGCCTCAAGGGCAAGGGATGCGGTTTTGTTTTCGGTGCGGAGTGCTATGTCCGGATCACTGACAAGAGTGGTCATGCCATTTGGTTCGGGCATTTTGACCTTCATATACCCATAATGAGGTATAGCTTGGAAGCATGTAAAAGCATCCCGCCCCAACAGGGTGTGGTATCCGCTGCTGAAAGGAGCCACTTGGAAGGTGATTTCTTCATACCGATAATTCTCTGGCGTGCCGAATACCATGTCAAGTGTGATTTTACCGCGCCTCCCGACTGGGAATGATTCCTCGGAAGGTCGTGCTGTGTAGCGACCCGACCTCAAATGGTCATGTCTCTGTGCTTCAGTGTCATCCCTGGATCGGTAATGCTGACACACACAATACTCGAAGGATTTATAATAAAGTAGAATTCACACACTTATTACATCGAATGTCTCAAAAGAGAACTTATTACAATAAATATGGCTTAAGGCCATCTAAATGTTAATAGCGGAAGGCTTGGAAGATAAAGTGAGTCCAGCAACTCCAACGACATAGCTGAGCTGCACAGCAACGACCTAACGAACCTTACTCCTCGTCTGAAAAGTCTGCAACATAATATGTTGCAGCCCGAAAATGGGTTAGCACATGGAATATGCTGGCAACATAACATGGTAGAGCAAGAATAGAATAATGCTATCACTAAATGCATATTTGGTTGGTGGAAAGCTCTAAGGTTAAAGTTTTACGAAAAGCCAATTTTTTCCTACAACAAAGGAATAGATTTTATTTAACTATCATGGTAGTTGAAACATCATTGAGAAGGTTCCTCCCACTCAATCCCAATTAAAAGTAATTATCAACCCAACAATATTAATTTAGAATGATAAGATACACATGATAATCCAAGTACTAGATACTCAAGATGTCCATAACTGGGGACACGGCTAACCATGATTAGTTTGTACACTCTGCAGAGGTTTGTGCACTTTTCCCCACAAGACTCGATCTCCTAGGTTGGATTTCCCGCACTACATGGTGTTTGAGAAACAGATGACCGAGACACAGTCTTTCAGAAGAATTAACTCTCTACTCTGGATAGACTATACCACCTACAACCCACTACATCTGTTAGTCTACCTCTTGAAAAGCTTCACGCAACTTACTCAACTATGCTAGAGCCCATAATAGCTTGTGGCTGCACACGGAAGCTTCTAGCATGAAATATCTCAGTTCCCTTTGAGCCTGGGTGGCGGACCTTAGGATTAGCACACGGGTACTCCGGTATATCCTAGGACAACACTGGATTCTCCAGGTGCTCGACAAGCAATCCACTCAGATGTGTATTAAAGTTGCCACCTTAAGTTGAACCATTAATTAACAATCTCACATCTGTCATGGATTCACTCAAACCCAATCCACGTCTACGAGCATAGCATAGAAATATAAGCAGCATAGAAGTAACTCCCAAGGGTTTGATAATAACAGGGCAATAGGTTCTACCTCATCAACTACTTCCCAATCCCACATGTTATCAAGTCCTAACCATGCAATGTTTGAGGGTTGAAACTAGTGCATAAAAACTGGGTGATAAAGGGGATATGATCAAATTGTTACTTGCCTTGCTGATGATCCGCAAAACCTAGAGACTCATAGCACGCTTCACACTCCGGGTACTCTATCGCAATCAAACAAGCATACAATAAGCAATCAAACAAGGGCACGGGTAAAGGACGAGTAAGAAGATCTAACCAGAAAGTTCAACTTAAGAACTCCGGTTTGCAAAAAGAAAAAAAATCAAACGGAGCAACGAAACTCAAACGGCGAAAGAAACAAGCTTTATTTACTATTTTGGACTAAAGTCAAATTTTACAGTAGCAAAAACTTGTTTAAGTTGGTTAAATGGGAAGAGGGTTTCGAGACGAAACTCTAGGCGCTTGACTCGCCTGATTCCTATAAACGAGCGAAAAGTTATACTAAAATGAAAATCTGATCAGAAATCGCGATAAAAAATAATCGCAGAAAATCCGAGAAAAAGAAAAACTGACGAATAGGCTAACGAACGAACGTTCGCTGTCTGCGGCTAAACGGTGAAAACCGTTCGTTAAAACGAATGTAAAAACGGGCGTTCATTAAATAACTAAACAAAAAAATAAACGAAACCGGATCTAAAAAAATGGATATATTGCTCCGAAAAAAACCAAACGGTTTTCTCTCGAAAACCGAGGCAGCTACCTCGGGTCCGGCCGGGTCAGGCGAGGCGGCGCGGCGGGCGGTGCGGCGGCGGCGGCGGCGGGCGTTGCGTCGACGGCGGCAGGCGGCGGCGGCGGCAGGCGGCGGCGGCGGCGGCGCGTGGCGGTGGCGGCGCGTGGCAGCGGCGGCTAGGGTTAGGGCGCGAGGCGCGGGTGGGCTTCGGTGGGCAGCTGTGGGTTTCGGCGGCTCGGGGGTATGGCCCGAAGTTGGTTGACTTTTTTTAATAATTCTGACGTGTAGAAAAAGAAAGAGAAGAAATACTAAACGGACTCCAAAAATCCCGAAATAAATTTTCCACATCCTCTAAAAATAAGCCGGACAAGGTGAACATTTATTTGGGCCTAAAATGCAATTTTGAAAAACGCATATTTTTTCCTAATTCAAATAAAATAGCGATAAGACTCCGAATAAAAATCTTATTTGATTTTAATATTAAATCTTCGATATTTCTCTATTTTGAGGAAGTCATTTCATCCTCTCTCTTTTATTTTTATAAAATAAATATTCGAAGAGAAAATAATTAAAATCAAACAATCCTCTTTTCAAAATTCGAGAAAACTCGAATATGAAAATAATGAAATCCCCAACTCTCTCCATAGGTCCTTGAGTTGCGTAGAATTTCTAGGATCAAGCCAAAATGCAATAAAATATGATATGCAATGATGATCTAATGTATAACATTCCAAATTGAAAATTTGGGATGTTACAAACCTACCCCCCTTAAGATGAATATCGCCCTCGAGATTCGGGTTGGCTAGAAAATAGGTGTGGATGGTCCTTGCATAGGTCTTCCTCTCGTTCCCAGGTGGCTTCGTCCTCGGTATGGTGGCTCCATTGAACTTTGCAAAACTTAATAACCTTGTTGCGGGTAACCCGACTGGCAAACTCGAGAATCCTGACTGGCTTCTCCTCATAGGTCAAATCATTGTCCAACTGAATCGCTTCCAGCGGTACTGTATCTCTCAGAGGAATGTCGGCCATCTCTGCGTGGCACTTTTTCAACTAAGAAATGTGGAACACATCATGAACTCCTGACAATTCTCCGGGTAATTCCAACTTATAAGCAACTTCTCCCATATGTTCCAAAACTCTGTATGGTCCCACAAAGCGTGGCGCTAACTTTCCGTTAACTCCAAAGCGCTTAACTCCTCGGAGTGGTGATACCCGAAGATACACTCTGTCTCCAATTTCATAGACTACCTCTTTGCGTTTTCAATCTGCATAACTCTTCTGTCTGGACTGAGCTACCTTCAGTCTATCTCTAATCAATTTAACCTTCTCTTCGGATTCCTTCATCAAATCTTGTCCAAACAACTGACGTTCTCCAACTTCATCCCACAACAACGGTGTCCTGCACCTCCTTCCTTACAAGGCTTCGAAAGGTGCCATCTTCAAACTGGCCTGGTAACTATTGTTGTATGAGAACTTTGTGTAGGGCAAGTTGTCATCCCAACTAGATCCATAATCTAGTGCACAAGCTCTCAACATATCCTCCAGAATTTGGTTGACTCTCTCGGTTTGTCCATCTGTTTGCGGGTGAAAAGTTGTACTGAACTCCAGTCTGGTTCCCAAAGTTTCATGCAACTGATTCCAAAACTTTGAGGTAAACTAGGTTCCTCTATCCGATACAATGGTCCTTGGAACTCCATGCAAACATAGTATCCTGGTCATGTATATCTTGGCCAACTTGGCACTTGTATAGGTGGTTTTCACTGGGATAAAGTGAGCTACTTTTGTCAAGCGATCAACTACTACCCATATAGAATCATATCCTAATTTGGTCCTGGGCAATCCGGTGATGAAATCCATGCCAAGCTTATCCCACTTCCATTCGGGTATCGGCATAGGTTGTAACAATCCGGCTGGCTTTTGATGTTCTGCCTTCACTCTCTTACATACATCACATACGGCTACATACTCGGCAATATCCTTCTTCATACCAGTCCACCGGAAATGCTCCTTTAAATCCACATACATCTTGGTGTTTCTGGGGTGAATCGAATATGGTGAGTCATGAGCCTCCTGAAGTATTAACTTCCTGATCTCTGTGTTATTGGGCACATAAACACGGTCCTCAAACCACAAGGTGTCGTGTTCATCCTCACCAAAACCTTTAGCCTTTCCTTTGCTCATTCTCCCATTTATCTCGGTGATCTCTTTGTCATCCTTCTGAGCTTCTCGTCTTTCCTAACAATGTAGACTGAACTTCCATTGTTGCAACAAAACCTCTAAGGAAAATCTCCAATCGAAGCTCCCTAAGATCCTCTGCCAACTCCCTTGGCAATCCCGCACTTATGAGTGTGTTGGCATAACTCTGCTGGCTCAAAGCGTCTGCTATGACGTTGGCCTTGCCTGGATGATAGTGAAGCTTCATGTCATAATCCTTTATAAGCTCCAAGCATCTCCTCTGCCTAAGGTTCAGCTCATTCTGTGTGAAAATGTAATTCAAACTCTTATGGTCAGTGTATACATCGCAATGGTTTCCAATAAGATAATGTCTCCAAATCTTCAACGCATGCACTACGGTAGCCAACTCCAAGTCATGTGTGGCATAATTTAACTCATGCGGTTTCAGTTGTCGCGAGGCATACGAAACAAATCTTCCGTCCTGCATCAGTACTCCTCCAAGTCCTAAGCGAGAGGCGTCACAATACACTTGGAAATCCTTGCGTATATCCGGCAGAATCAGTATTGGGGCTGTAGTCAGATGTTTCTTTAACTCCTGAAAACTCGCTTCACATTCTTTTGTCCATTTAAATGTGGTATCCTTCTTTAATAGCTCTGTCATTGGATTCGCAATCTTGGAAAAATTCTCAATGAATCTCCGGTAGTATCCTGCGAGTCCAAGAAAACAGCGGATCTCGCTAACTGAAGTGGGTGCCATCCATTCAGTGACTGACTGAACCTTGGTGGGGTCTACTGCTATAGCTTCTCCTGATATAACATGTCCAAGGAATCCAACTTCTTTCAACCAAAACTCACATTTGCTGAACTTGGCATACAACTGATGTTCCCTGAGTTTCTCGAGAACTAAACACAAATGCTCTTTTTGCTCCTCTTCATTCTTCGAGTATACCATTATATCATCAATGAACACAACAACAAACTTATCCAAATATTCCATGAACACCTTGTTCATCATGCTCATGAAATAGGCGGGGGCGTTAGTCAGTCCAAATGACATGACCGTATACTCATATAACCCGTACCTTGTGGTAAATGCGGTTTTAGGTATATCCTTTTCCCGGATCTTTAGCCGGTGATATCTTGATCACAGATCGATCTTCGAAAACACCTTAGCTCCTTGCAACTGGTCAAACAAATCATTGATCATCGACAATGGGTATTTGTTCTTGATCTTCACCTCATTCAATGCACGATAATCAACAACCATCCTTAGAGACTTATCCTTCTTCTCAACCAAAAGCACTGGGACTCCCCATGGTGATGAACTCCGTCGGATGTAACCTTTCTCCAATAACTCCTTGATCTAATTCTTAATCTCCTCCAGATCATTTTCGGGCATCCGGTAGGGTCTCTTTGATATTGGCCCGTTACCTGGCAATAGCTCTATCAAAAACTTGATGTCTCGATCCGGTGGCATGCCTGGTAACTCCTTGTAATAACATTTGGGTAATCCTTCACTACAGGCACTTCCTCCTGAACAACTCCCGTGAGGGTATTTACATGGCTCCTCCTAGGCGCATGTCTAGATACATACTTGATCCTTTTTCCCTCCGGGGTGGTGAGACAAATTGATTTACTAGCACAGTCAATGCTTCCTCCATACTTTGACATCTAGTCCATGCCTAATATCACATACAATCCTTGTGACTCCAAAATTATTAGGTCTGACGGAAAAACATGGCTACCAACGGTTAGGGGTATCTGGTCGCACCATCGGCTGGCCATATACTCTGCTCCAGGTGAACTTACTAACAGAGGGGTCCTAGGGGTTTGGGTTGGTCATTTAAACTTATCCATGAATCCCCTTGATATGTATGAATGTGATGCACCAGTATCAAAAAGAACAACGGTGGTAAAAGACTTAACCAAAAACTTACTGATCTCTGCGTCTGGCTGCCCTTCAACCTCCTCCACGTTAACGTGGTTCACTTGTCCTTTGTTGAATGGATTAGGATTCTTCCCAGTGCTCTCATTACCGTTTCCATTCTTCGCTTCAGGGCACTCCGTGGCATAGTGTCCAGTCTTCCCGCACTTGAAGCAAGTAATGTGACTTAGGTCTCTCTTGGTGGGTGTGGCTGGATTGGAGCGGGTCTGATTGTTGCTTGTTCTGTTCCTAGTCCCATTCTTGGAACCATTGTGGTTATGCGAACTTCCTCCATTATGGTTATGACCTCCATGGTTATGAACAAGTCCTCCCGAGTTCGGGGTTAGACGAGGCTTCTGCTGAGCTCCTGAGTTGTACCTTCCTTGTCCATACTTCCTTTTGCGGCTCTCAATTTGCTGCTGCTTCCCTTCAATCATAAGAGCCTTGTCTAGCAACTCCTGGTAGTTGTTAAATGTTGCCACCATCAACTGCATGCTCATCTCGTCGTTCAACCCTTCCATAAACTTCTCCTGCTTCGCGGCATCTGTGGCCACATCGTCAGGGGCATAACGAGACAACTTACTAAATTCATCCACGTAGTGCCCCACAGTACGGTTCCCTTGGCGCAAGTTGCGAAACTCACGCTTCTTCATGCTCATAGCTCCCGTTGAGACATGGGAGGTGTGGAATGCTTGCTGAAACTGATCCCATGTAATAGTAGCTATAGGATAGGTGACTGTGTAATTCTCCCACCATGAGGCTGCTGGTCCATCCAACTGATGTGCGGCAAAATGCACCTTCTCAGCATCTGTACAACTTGGAGTGGTTAACTCCCTTCCAATCCCGTGGAGCCAATCATCTACCACTATCGGCTCGGTGCTGCGGGAAAACATCGGCGGCTGCAACCTCAGAAAGCAGGCTAAGTTGTCAACTGGTGGTGGTGGTGGGTTGTTGTTGTTGATGTTGCCTTGATTCTGAACTAACAACTGCATTAGTGTATTCTACTGTTGGATCAACTGAGTGAGCTCCGGTGGGAAAGTAAATCTGGTGTCACGTCTCGGAGGCATCTAAGGGTTTAGAGGGAAGAGAAAAGAATAGAATGAGGTCTAGTGAGAAAAACACTACCCATATGCACATGAGACAAACGCAATCATATCACTCAATCAAACAAGCAAGGGCATACAATCGATCTAACTATCGTTACAAAAGTTCTCAGACTATACTATATACATGGTGGAATACTACTAATGATGTGGTGGTCTACTAGAAATATTGATCAGTCGAAGACTCCATGATGTTTGCTCCAGCTTCGTCTTCATAGTCATCGTCGCTATCGTCGGGGTCCTACTCAGTGTCATCGATGATGATGTAGTCCTCAGAACGAATCTACTTGGGTTCATCGTCTTCTCCTCCTGGCGCGGGGTCTCCCATGAATACTCCTAGCTTCCTTTCCAGATCGTCATTCTTCTCCACTAGTACGACGATCTCCTCCTCATAATCCTCGCGAGTAACCTTGAGTTCTTCCTCCAGTTCCGTGATCCTTGTCATTGCCTTCTTCAGACCTATCATGCCTGCGCATATCTGGTTCTCCTAGCAGCGAATGTGCTGGTTTAACTCCTGGATGAAAGCTACGATTGATCTATCCTTCCTGGTGCTGATCATCTCCCATTGCTCATCTCGGCGCCCACAAATCTGATAGATAGTATCCTTAAGCTCCTTATGGTAAACTTCTCCAATGCGTCCCATGGTGATGTGAGCTGCCATACCCTTTCCTAGACTCCAGGTTGGTGCATCAAAGGAAAACTCTATGGGTTTGGTGACTGGCGCGAATGTCCTTCCTGGAACTTGAACTTGAATCATCCATAGCTCCTCTTCAGTTAAAGTGGCATTGTAAGTCCCGGTGAAGCTTGGTATTCCAATGTTCAGGTACTTAGTGACTTCCTTCAAGTGTCGTCCAAAAGGTGCTTCTTAATCCAGTTCTACAAGCTTGTTCCTTGCGTCCGCCATCCTAAAGAGTAGAAAATGGAGAGGAGGCAGAAATGAGAAGAGAGTGGTGATCTAGGGCTTTAGCTTAGTGGTCGTGTCCTACACTCAGCGTGTGCTCTGATACCATCTTGTAGCGACCCGACCTCAAACGGTCAAGTCTCTATGCTTCAGTGTCATCCCTAGATCGGTAATGCTTACACACACATTACTCGAAGGATTTATAAGAGAGTAGCAATCACACACTTATTACATTGAATGTCTCAAAAGATAACTTATTACAATAAATATGGCTTAAGGCCATCTAATATAATAACATCAAAAGGCTTGGAAGATAAAGTGAGTCCATCAACTCCAACGGCATAGCTGAGCTGCACGACAACGACCTAACAAACCTTACTCCTCGTCTGAAAGTCCGCAACATAATACGTTGCAGCTCGAAAACGGGTCAGCACATGGAATATGCTGGCAATATAACACGGTAGAGCAAGAATAGAGTAATGCTATCACTATATGCATATTTGGCTGGTGGAAAGCTCTAAGGTTAAAGTTTTGCAAAAAGCCAATTTTTCCCTACAACAAAGGAATAGATTTTTTAACTATCATGGTAGTTGAAACATCATTGAGAAGGTTCCTCCAACTCAATCCCAATTAAAAGTAATTATCAACCCAACAATATTAATTTAGAGTGATGAAATACATATGATAATCCAAGTACTAGATACTCAAGATGTCCATAACCAGGGACACGGCTAACCATGATTAGTTTGTACACTCTGCAGAGGTTTGTGCAATTTTCCCCACAAGACTCGATCTCCTCCATTGGATTTCTCGCAGTACATGGTGTTTGAGAAACGGATGACCGAGACACAGTCTTTCAGAAGCATTAACTCTCTACTCCGGATAGACTATACCACCTACAACCCACCACATCTGCTAGTCTACCTCTTCAAGAGCTTCACACAACTTACTCAACTATGCTAGAGCCCATAATAGCTTGTGGCTGCACACGGAAGTTTCTAGCATGAAATATCTCAGTTCCCTTCGAGCCTGGGTGGCGGAACTTAGGATTATCACACGGGTACTCCGGGATATCCTAGGACAACACTGGATTCTCCAGGTGCCCGACCAGCAATCCACCCAGATGTGTATTAAAGTTGCCACCTTAAGTTGAACCATTAATTAACAATCTCACATCTGTCATGGATTCACTCAAACCCAATCCTCGTCTACGAGCATAGCATAGCAATATAAGCAGCGTAGAAGTAACTCCAAGGGTTTGATAATAACAGGGCAATAGGTTCTACCTCATCAACTACTTTCCCAATCCCACATGTTATCAAGTCCTAACCATGCAATGTTTGAGGGTTGAAACTAATGCATAAAAATTGGGTGATAAAGGGGATATGATCAAAGTGTTACTTGCCTTGCTGATGATCCGCAAAACCTGGAGACTCGTAGCACGCTTCGCACTCCGGGTACTCTATCGCAATCAAACAAGCATACAATAAGCAATCAAACAAGGGAACGGTTAAAGCACAAGTAAGAAGATCTAACCGAAAAGTTCAACTTAAGAACTCCTGTTTGCAAAAAGTATCAAATCAAACGGAGCAACGAAACTCAAACAGCGAAAGAAACAAGCTTCGTTTACTATTCTGGACTAAAGCCAAATGTTACATTAGCAAAAACTTGTTTAAGTTGGTTAAACGGGAAGAGGGTTTTGAGACGAAACTCTAGGCGCTTAAATCGCCTGATTCTGATAAATGAGCGAAAAGTTATACTAAAACGAAAATCGGATTAGAAATCGTGATCGAAAATAATCGGGGAAAATCCAAGAAAAAGAAAAATTGACGAATAGGCTAACGAACGAACGTTCGCTATCTGCGGCTAAACGGTGAAAACCGTTCGTTAAAACGAGCGTTCGGTAAATAATTAAACCGAAAAAATAATCCAAACCGGATCTAAAAAAACGGATCTAGGGTTCTGGAAAAATAAAACCAAATGATTTTCTCATGAAAACCGAGGCGGCTACCTCGGGTCCGGCGAGGCGGCGCGTGGCGGCGGCGGGCGGTGCGGTGGTGGCGGGCGACGGCGGTGGTGCGTGACGACGGCGGCTAGGGTTAGGGCGCGAGGCGCGGCTGGGCTTCGGCGGGCGGCTGTGGGCTACGGCACCTTGGGGTGGCGGCTTATAAAGGACCCCCGGGCGGAATCCTGCTCGGGTACGGCCCAGAGTCGGTTGACTTTTTTTAAAAATAATTCCGACATGCAGAAAAAAAGAAAAGAAATACTAAACGGACTCCAAAAATCCCGTAATAAATTTTCCCTGTCCTCTAAAAATAAGCCAGACAAGGTGAACATTTATTTGGGCCTAAAATACAATTTGAAAAACGCATATTTTTTCCTAATTCAAATAAAATAGTGATAAAACTCTGAATAAAAATCTTATTTGATTTTAATATTAAATCTTCGATATTTCTCTATTTTGAGGAAGTCATTTTATCCTCTCTCTTTTATTTTTATGAAAGAAATATTCGAAGAGAAAATAATTAAAATCAAATGATCCTCTTTTCAAAATTCGAGAAAACTTGAATATGAAAATAATGAAATCCCCAACTCTCTCCATAGGTCCTTGAGTTGCGTAGAATTTCTAGGATCAAGCCAAAATGCAATAAAATATGATATGCAATGATGATCTAATGGATAACATTCCATATTGAAAATTTGGGATGTTACATGCTGCTTTTCTTGATGCGGCTCCTGTCTATCTCCATTTGGTGGAGTGTATCCTCATAGATGAGGTTTAGTCCGCTACCACCGTCCATGAGGACCCTGGTAAGTCGAAAGCCGTCCATGATAGGACTGATGACTAAAGCGACTGGTGCTCGGAATGTCCTGTATTTTGGTTCATCGTCAGCATTAAAGGTTATAGCCGTGTCATTCCAAGGGTTTACTGTGGCGATTTGACAGACTTCGGTCTAGGCCGTGAAGTGCCCTTTTGCGCTTTTTGTTTGAAGCGAATGTCTCACAGATCGTCAATACTCTAGGGTCGTTGTCTTCTGGAGGGTGTTGCTCTGGGGTGTTTTTGGTAAGGATGTCCTCACCGCTTTTGGCTACCTGCCGGAGTATCCAACATGCTCTAAGGCTGTGGGTTGGTATGTTATCCGGTGTTGTGTGTATTTTGCATGGGCCATCGAGCCATCCGTCCAGAACAGTTCCACGCCGCATGATGGTTTTGTATTTCTTGGCTATTGGACCGGGCGCGTCACGGGGATGCGCCCTTTTCGCCTGGCCCAGTGGTCGAGTTTGGACCGATGGCTCCCAACAAGCTGCATGATCCCTCCACGCGCTTTCCATTGTGTTGTACTTCTGTACGATAGTTGCCAAGTCAGCGAAGTGTAGTGTGCGGCGGCGATTAATGGCGTTGAGGATTCCTTCATTCATGCAATTGTTGTGGAACGCTGATATCGCGTCCGCGTCGCGGCAATCTTTATCCTTGTCCGTGACAAGGAGGAATCTGGCCCAGAAGTGGTGGACCATTTCCTGAGACTGCTATTGTATGCTCGTGAGAGCGCTTATGTCTGGGTGGGTGGGTGGTATTGGATCTGGACCCTGACCCGGTCGATGATCCGGGGTCTGAAGTTTTTCCAGACATAACAGTCCGGGCTCCGGAGTATCTTCTCGTTTCCTTTGCCTGCCATCCGATTCTATGTTCGGAAGGCCGGTCACCTCCTTTTGTAGGTGGGTATCCGGCTCTGTAGGGTCGGCGATCTGGACGTAGTTCGTCTTCAGTATAGGGGAAGAGTAGCCGTCTTGCTCCTCGACTACCGCTATCTGGTGGGTGGTCGGTGGAGATTTGATTTCTCTTTGGTCGGGTTTGAGCCCGATCCGATCGTAATCTGTGGCGATTCCCGGGGCGGCAATGCGATCAAGGAGCTCGTTTAAAGACAAAAACTCCGCCGGATCCATCTGCTTGGAGTGTTTGGGGTCGATACGAAGAGGATTTTCGATGGCCCGAGAGGTCATCATCGGCTTAACGGCCGAACAGGCGGTCATAGTAAAGCTGCCCAACCGGAGGGTTTGGCCTGGGGCCAGTTCTCCTCTAGTAGTGATATTGTCTTTAAGGACGAGGCGAGTCATCGATCCCGTTGTCGACGTCACAGTGGAACTGGCAATGAAAGCACCAATGTTGGTGTCAAAACCGGTGGATCTCGGGAAGCGGGTCCCAAACTATGCGTCTAAGGTCGATGGTAACAGGAGACAGGGGACACGATGTTTACCCAGGTTTGGGCCCTCTCTATGGAGGTAATACCCTACTTCCTGCTTGATTGATCTTGATGGATATGAGTATTACAAGTGTTGATCTACCACGAGATCGTAATGGCTAAACCCTAGAAGTCTAGCATGTATGACTATGATAATGAGTCTTCGGCCTATCTAGCCGTCCGGTTTATATAGACACAAGAGGGATCTAGGGTTACACAAGGTCGGTTACAGAGAAAGGAATCTACATAGTTGGCCGCCAAGCTTGCCTTTGACACCATGGAAAGTCCCATCCAGACACGGTTGCAGTCTTCGGTCTTCGTATCTTCACAGCCCATCAGTCTGGCCCATGGCTAACAGGCCGGATGCCCGAGGACCCCTTAGTCCAGGACTCCCTCACCGAGTTTTCAGCTTCGTTTGTTCCCATATTTGTACCCGTGCTTCGTTCAAGCATTCTTTAATTAGTTCGCGATCTCTTCATTCTCTTGCATCTTGATTCATTCAAGTATCTTCGTTCGTTTTCTAATTCTTTCCAGCGGTTCATTCTCTTTTCGTCATTCGTTTCAATTCTTATGGTGGTCCGTTAAGTATTTAATCCATTCTTCTAGTTTCCATCTAGATTCTTGTTGGAGGAGCTCAGGTATCTTTTCTTCTTGCAGATCAAAGTGCAATTAATTCTCTGTATTCTTTTGAAGTGGAGTTTTGCATTTTTTCGTTCTTCTCTTCTATTCAATCATTTTGATGTGGTAGAAACTCACCTCAAGTTTTGAGATGTTTACATAAGACCACCCAAATCAATTCTTTCGTTGTTGATTTTTCAACAATTTCATTCAATCCTTCCTCCTAAGGATGTTTTCAATTCATTCGTGGTAGAAGTTGTCATATTCTTCTCCGTTCTTTTGATTCCACTCTTTCAATTCTTCCGGAGGCATTGTGTTTTTCCTCCCGTCAAGTATCGTTCCATCATGTGATCATGCTCTATTCTTTCCATGTTCAGATGGAGTGCTGCCTAAATTCTTTCGTTCTTATTCCTCTTCTATCTTGTCCTAATTGGAGTGCTTTCAGAGTCTATCTTTTTCCTTAAGCTTTGGATTCTCGTCTTATTCGCTGTTCCTCTTTTCTACTCGAGTGTCCTCGACTTTGTTCATCCCCTCTCTTGCGTTCTTGCTTCACCTCATCCTCTTCTCTTCCGCCTCATTCCTAAGATCTCGGGACGAGATCTCTTGTTAGTGGAGGAGAGTTGTAACGCCCCGAGTCCGATGCGCCAGGTGTCTTCCAGTTTTTCGCTGTCATTGCCATGTCATTCTCTTGCGTGTTTCACTTTGCCATGTCATCATGTGCATCTCATTTGCATTAATGTTCGTCTTTTGCATCCAGTAATTTTCTCTGTTGTCCGTTTCGGAATCTGACAATCTCACATGCACCCGTTGCACCTTCCAGATCTTGTTTCGTGAGCGGGAGAAAATCATTCTCGGAATGGTCCGAGATTTGTCGAGTGGCCTTGGTATATCACCGATAGACCGCCTGTCAAATTTCATTCCATTTGGAGGTCATTTGATGCCCGAACGGTTAACCGCATTAACCGAAACCCCTCCTTCTCTTTGCAGCCCAGCACCCCTCCACAACAGCCCACTAGCCCATCTAAACCCCCTGCATGCTCTCTTTCGTTGGATCACGATCGTGTGGGCGAAAACCACACCTCATTTGGACTCTTCTAGCTCCCTCTACCTATAAATAGGTCCTCCCCCTCCATTTTCGCGGATGAAACCCTAGTCTCCCCTCTCCCGCCGCCGCTGGACATGTCCACCCTCGCCGGACATGTCCAGCCACCACGTTCCTTCGGCCAATCAGGGCACGCCACGTCACCTAGCCGCCTCTCCCCTCCACTCCCGTCACGCCACATGTCCTCCCGCGCCTCCTCGTCGCCGCGGCCCGCCGAGCCCAGGGCAGGCCCACCCCGGCCCGAACCGCCCCGCCCGCACAGCGCTGCCTGTGCCCCGCCGCCGACCACCGCGTCGCGCCGCCGCATGCTTCCTCCTTGCGCCGCCCGCCGCCCCTCGAGCCTCGTCGTCGGCGACGCTCGTTCCCGCCTCGTCAACCGCCGCGAGATCCCGCGCCTCCTCCCAACTCGTGGTCCCCGCGCTCCGGCCGCTGGGGCCAGGGCCGCCGCCGCCTCACCCCGGCCTCCTCCGACCTGCGCCACTCTCTGCCACATGTCCCTCGCCGGAGAGCGCCGCCGTGCCATCCAGATTGGCTCGGGCGGAGCCGATCCCATCGCCGCTGCCGTCCTCGCGCCGCGTGGGCCCTGCGTTTGGCCTAGATCTGCTGGCCCCGGTCTTCCACCGCCTTGGGCTTCGGCCCGCGAGGTGAGCGCACCCCCGCCTTATCCCTCACCTAGGCGCTGCTTAGCTATTCCCCGCTCGCCCTCTGTTTTTTTTTCAAAATTCGGCTAAGTCTGGAAATTCATGAGCATCATGTTGCCATGTTTGTGTTGTCATAAGTTTGTGCATATTGCTCCGATTTTGAAGTATGATATGTAAAAATGTTCGCCTCCGAGTGCTCTACGTGATGGTGTTGTTTTCATGTATGTTAAAATTTATATTGATGCCTTAATCATTGTTGCAAAAGTGCTATATGATGTTAACTGCTGAAACTTGTCATAACTTGCTCATTTGTCTTTTTCATAGCATTTTGTGTGTTTATCTTTTGAGCATTATGTCTACATGTTTTAGGAGCATGTTCATAACTTCGTTACAATGTTGCAATCCATGTTTTTTTATCTGCCTTGTGGTGACTAGAACAAGCTTGCAAAGTGTGCTACTTGATGTTTGTTGATTTCTGAGACTTAGTGACTTAATGATTTTGCCAAGTCTGTAACTGTCTCATTGTGATGCCATGTTAATTTGATACTACCATCTATTACATGCATAATCTGGAGATGTCTAATTGACATGTTTTGATGTCCATGTTGTGCTCTATCATGCCATGCCTTTTGATGCCTCATACATATCATGTGGCATTTGTTTTCATTGCCTTGAACATGCCTAAATGATGTTCCAATTTTCCATTAACTTCATGATGCCATGTTGTGAGCTTGTTATTGATTAATCTATGCCTCTTTTGGATATGTTCCAATTGCGTGATTTACATTATGCTATGAGTACTTTGTGTGCATGCCAAGTTTGTTAATTTTGGACTTCATATGACCTCCATTCCAAGCTTGCAAAGTTGCTATGCTGATGTTGCTGTTTTCACTTGCTGAAACTGTTTCAACATCCAAACTTGTCTTGATGGTTCCCACTAGTCCATGAGCCATATGTATATGATGCCTTGATGTTATTTGCTTCTTGTTATGTGTAGTTTGATGCCATGTCCTTGGTTGCCTTATAACTTGTTGTAGCTTGTCTCTTTCTTGCTCTCAAGTTGCCATCATGCTAAATATGTCATCCTTTTAACAGCATGTTCCTTTTTGCAAGCATCATAGCAATTACTCCATGCTTCATACGAACTTGTGCCCTTGGACTAAGTTGAAGTATATCATGTCTACCACATGTACATGTATTTTTCATGATTATTAAAGTTGTTATTCTTGCTGTTATGTGCCTCCAAAGACAGCACCAGAATGTTATTGTTTTGCATTCCCAGATTTCCTCTAAGTCTGAGAATCTGCTTATATCTTGTTGCATCTTGTCTTGTTGATTGCCAGTGATCTAGGGGTTATATGGAGATGCTTAGTAATCATGTTTTGCCATGTTTAACCTGTACTTTAATGCCATGCTTTTGCTTGTTATGTTCTTGCACTATATCATCATTGTTTCATGCCTCCAACATGTGAACATGTTATCTCTCCTCATGCACATGCCCTGTTTTTCACCAAGTCATAATCTGTGTTATTAAGTTGCTTTTTGCATTGATCATCTTGGATTAATCTTAATGCCTATGAACCTGAACCTTAATGATATTTGAAGCATGTTGTCTGGACCTTAAGTGCATGTCAAGTTTGTGCTCATATGTTTCCTGTAGCATGTTGTTTGCTTGATTGCAAAGTGCTTAGTTGCTGTTTTGCGCAGATTGTGTTGGAACTTGTGTTGAGTGTATGTGTTGAACTGTTGCTTTGTTTGAAGCATGCTCTATATGAAACTTGCTTAGTTTTGCACGTAGTTTCATGTTTCCTTGTTGCATCCATGTTCTGGAGTGTTTGTGATGTTGTTTTTCTTGCATTTGCATCAATGCCATGTTTAACTTGTTTTGCTCATATCTTCTAGGTTGTAGCTCCGAATTAAACGAACTTTATATGTAACTTGACTAGAAAATCGTGTAGATCATCTTGTTTCACTTTAACTTGATGCTTAACAACATTAAAATAATGTTTTGTTCAAATCTGGAACAATTTCAAATTTTGCATATGAGGACTTACCGGAATTGATATATGTTGTTTCCGGCCTCATTTAAACTTGCTTTGATGTGATGTTCTTGTACGCATCATCTCTTGCCATGAGTAGCATCATGTAGCATTGTCATGCGTCATACTTGGTTGAGCATCATGTCTTGTTTATGTGTTGTGTGTTTACCATGTTGTTTGCTTCTTTCCGATTGTGCTTCTTCTTGATAGTTCCGGTTTCGTTGCGATTGTAAGGATTCATTCGACTGCGTGGGATCGACTTCTTCATGCACTCGTTCTTCTTCCTAGCGGGATTTCAAGCAAGATGACCGTCACCTTGGATCTCACTACTATCTTTGCAATGCTAGTTGTCTCGATGCTATCACTATGTCGCGCTACCTACCACTTGTTTTTCAAGCCTCCCAAATTGCCATGATAGCCAATAACCTTTTCACCCTTCCTTGCAAACCGTTGTTTGGCTATGTTACCGCTTTGCTCAGCCCCTCTTTTAGCGTTGCTAGTTGCAGGTTGTTCCATGTTGGAACATGGATATGTTGGGATATCACAATATCTCTTATTTAATTAATGCACATATATACTTGGTAAAGGGTGGAAGGCTCGGCCTTATGCCTGGTGTTTTGTTCCACTCTTGCTGCCCTAGTTTCTGTCATAATGGTGTTATGTTCCTTTATTTTGCGTCCCTAACACGGTGACGGGTATGGGGCCCTCTTTACAGTTTGCTTTAAATAAAACTCTTCCAGCAAGTCCCAACATTGGTTTTACCATTTTCCTAATAACAACTAAAACTTGCATCGGGACTTTCCGAACCCCGAGCATTTTTTATCAACCCCCTGGGACAGTGCTCCTACGAGTGTTGGTCCAAACCGGGCGATGTCCGGCACCCCCTAGGCAACCAGGGTCTCAGCCAACCCGATGTCTTGCCCATCCAGTGCCTTGAGAACGAGATACGTGCGGCTCCTATCGGGATTTGTTGGCACATCGGGAGGTCTTCCTGGTTTTGTTTTACCATTGTCGAAATGTCTTGTGCACTGGGATTCCGAGTCTGATCGGAGGGTCCCGCGATGGAGGATTGTCTCCGCGGATCGTGAGCTTGTCATGGGCTAAGTTGGGACACACCTGTAGGGTTTAAACTTTTGAGAACCGTGCCCACGGTTATGTGGAAGATGGGAATTTGTTAATATTCAGTTGTAGAGGACTTGAAGTAAACTCTGTTAAAATACACCAGCCGCGTGCGTAACCGTGACTATCTCTTTTCGGGTGCGTTCGAGAAGTGAACACGGTTGAGTTATTTTGACCGTAAGCAGTTCAGGATCACTTATTGATCATTACTAGTGTGCAACCATTTGTGTAGTTTCTCATCTTACTCTTGTACTCGTAAGTTTGCCACCATACTTTGCTTATCGCTGCTACAACCTCACGACTTATCCTTTCCTACCCATTAAGCTTTGATAGTCTTCATACCCATGGTAACGGGATTGTTGAGTCCTCGTGGCTCACAGATTATGTTGGGGATATAGATATCTGTTATGACCCGCCCAGGATGGGCCGGGTCAAGGCCCAATGGCGGATCACAAAGGAAGCCCAGTAAACACTCAAGGCGATAGTTTGTTAAATCTTATAGAAGGCCTAAAGGCCTAGAGGAGGCTTAAGGCCCGATATTATAAACCGCCGTATGTAAGGAAAGACTTGTAAAGAAAGGCATGTAAAAAAAGTCACCAAGTCGGACTCGATTTATGAGCCGGAAGGGACTCTGTAGGCCACCAGGCGTCAACCCGTGTATATAAGGGGACGAACCGGTGGCGGGTTAGGGCAAGAAACAAGAGATCGAGAAGCAAGCCGGCGGATTAGCCTCTTGGTGATCGAAACCCCAGCAATTCCAACACAACTAGACGTAGGCTTTTACCTTCATTGTAAGGGGCCGAACTAGTACAAAATCTCTTTTGTCCTTTGTCCCGATTAACCCCTTTAAGCTTCCTAGTTGCGATGGCCCTACGACTAAGTCCTTGTGCTAGGACATCTTCCGTGACAATTCCACGATAGTTGGCGCCCACCATGGGGCCAGTGCACGGTGGATTCGAGTTCTTGAAGGGCAACTTCGAAGGGCTCAAGGGATACGTTGTAGGCCGGATGACCAAGAGTCATCACGACAAGCTCTACATCGACGACGAAGGCTGGGGCCCCGAGGCCGGCTCAAATGAGTACGGGTACCGGGTCCCCTTCGGTGGAATTCATGTCTTCATCGGCCGGATCCGCGAGTCGGGTAATGAGCCGGACGTTCACACCAACCTCATCGAAACGGCTCAGCGCGCGAGGTCCACCCGTGTTCAATCTGTCTTGAAGCATGCCTTTGTGGGTTGCATCCACGTTGGTGAATACTCAGGAGAATCGGTGGATGGCGGCGAGACGGCCGTCTGTTCTAACGCCACATCATCAACGGGAGAGACGGACTCTTTGTATCAGCTGCAGGATGGCATGCTCGGGGGCTGTTCCGATGGCAGCAGTATTCCGGACCCCCTTGAGCCGCCGAATTGGGCCGGAGTCTTCATGGCAGGAACACAGCCGGGGCAGAACTCCACAGCAGCGATAGCAACAACCACCGGGTCGGCCGCAGCCGGGTCAGGAGACCCCGCGCGCCCCCCGACTCAGATTCTGATGGACCTCGTGGATAAACTGATGACCCTGTTGACTGCCGTCAAATCAAGCTCAGCATGATGCAGAGGTGGCACGCATACGTGAGGAGATGGTACAAGCTAAAGAAAATTTAGCAACAGAGGAGTTCAGGATGGCCGCGGAGCGGGCGGCTTTGGATGTTTGTGCTCAGCAGCTTCAGGAAGAGAATTTCTGGCTCTCGGTGGATCTGAACGCGTCAAACGAGGTCATGAGAAGAAGGCACCAGAAAAATCAGTCACGTCTACCTCTGACACTTGATCCTAGGAACCTTTTTCATACACCCAGGGCCGGGGCAAGTAACCCGCCGGAGGCAAATCGGATCACGACACCCGGGGAACCGGTTCAGCCGCGCACCATGGAACCACCTCGTGTACACACCGCTCCGCCTCATTATGTGCCAACACCGCCGGGTCACTTCTCCAATCCCTTGGAAAACCTCATTGCAGCTTCGGCTCGTTTGGCGGCTCTCTCGATGGAGGGCGACTCTCCGGTGGCGATCAAAACACGAAGGGTGAGAGAACTTCTTCAAATGGCTCTGGCGCAGTAGGATGCGTACTCTTACAGTCGTGATAGGAACCATTCAACCCCTCGCCCGAGCTGGAGCCCAAGCTACAGTAGGCATATGGATTCAGCTGACATGTCAAGCAATGTTCAACGCCGCAACCGGCCGCACAAGCATGAGCCGGGATAGGCTGGAGCCCTTAACTTGGCGGATCAGAAGAGAATCCGACAAGAGGCTGAGCGAGCAGTTCAATTGGCAGTGGAGCAGGCGGCTCACCAGACTTTTCTGGCTTATCCAGCAACCTCGGTTGAGGTAGGAGTGGCCACGAGAACTGGAGGTGTCCCTTGCCTGGTGCCTGCAATACGTAATAAGTGTTTGGCAAAGGACTTCAAGGGGCCTCGTAAGGTGCCTAATTACATGGCCAACTTGCAGCCTGGGGCCTGGATTGAGAGTTATGAGATGGCCATGGAGCTATTCAAGGTCAGCGACGCGGCAATGGCTAAATATTTCACAATGATGTTGGATGGAACGGCTCATACTTGGCTAAAAGGGTTGCCCCCCAATTCCATCGGCTCATGGGCGGAGTTAAAGGCCCGGTTCATTCAGAACTTCAAAGACACATGCAAACAACCTATGTCAATCGTGGACCTGACTAATTGTAAACAAGAGGAAGGTGAGTCCACAAACCATTGGGTGCGCCGGGTCAAGGAGATAATTCATTCATATGATAAGATGGATGCTGGCTTGGTAGTATTAATGTTGGAGAAAAATTGCCATTTTGAACCTCTGAAGCAGAAGCTAGGGCGGCTTAAACGTGACTACAATGACATGGTCCAGTTGATGGCGGCTCTCGTCAAGTATGCTGATTCTGATAGTACCAAGGACCTTGTGTGTGATGAAGAAAAGACAGGGAAGGGAAAGAGGAACGACAACGGCAAGGGTCACCAACATAACCCAGCAAATCAAGGAGGTAATAAACGTAAGGCTGATGAATTTGTGGCTAACACCAATGCACAGGGCAACAATCAACAACGCAAGGGTAGGAAACCCCCTCGGTCGGGCGGGTCAGGTCCCACCCTTGAGCAACTATTGAATGAACCTTGTCCAAGACACGGCACCCGGGAGAAGCCAGCCACCCATCTATGGAAGGATTGTACAATCATGAAGGCATTCAAGAAATCAAATGCATTTTATGGAAGTCACTGCCCTGGCGGCGGTTCAGGTGGAGGCGGCTTTCATGGCCCGGGCGCCGGCTTAGGTGGAGGAGGTTTTCATGGTCAGGGACACGCGGGTAACCAAGGAGGTTATAATACACAACCCGGCCAACGTAATCAGCAGCAATCCGGATATTGGAGCAACCCAAAACAATTGAATAGTGGGCAATATCATGTGTTCACCACTAGCTTGTGCAAGCGGGACCAAAAGCTTCACAAGAGGGCTGTCAATGCCGTTGAGCCGGTGATTCCGCGTTACTTACGGTGGTCAGAACAGCCTATTGTGTGGAGCAGAGAGGATCATTCTCCCTGGGTTGACAATCCGAGTCACTTGGCCTTGGTAGTAGCGCCTCAGGTTGGTGGATATAAATTACTAAAGTGCTCATGGATGGAGGCAGTAGCATCAACATCCTCTACTATGAGACATTTCGCCGGATGGGGTTGACTGATAAGAGTCTTAAGCAATCTAACACTATTTTTCATGGTGTGGTAGCTGGCAAATCGGAATACCCAGTTGGCAAGATTGAATTGGAAGTAGCCTTTGGGGATGAATATGATTTTAGAGCGGAGAAATTAACCTTTGAGGTGGTTAAGATCAAAAGCCCATATCATGATTTGTTTGGACGGCCGGCTTATGCCAAGTTCATGGCTCGGCCGTTCTATGTGTATCTGCAGCTCAAGATGCCGGGTTATAAGGGCACCATTACAGTACATGGAAGTCGGAAAATAGCCCTGGAGTGTGAAGAAGGAGATGATGCATACACTGAGTCTGTTTGTGCAACGGAGGAGCTGAAGTTTTGTAAAGATAATGTTGACCCGGCAGACATGACGTCTCTAAAGAAGCCAACAATGGAGCATGAACCAGTGTTGAAATTCAAGTAAACTGATGACACCAAGATGGTTGATTTTGTGCATGGCGACTCATCCAAGCAATTCATCATCAGTGCCAATTTGGATCCAAAATAGGAAAGCGCGCTCATCAAGTTCATCCGTGAGAACCGGGACATCTTTGCATGGAAACCTTCTGACATGCCGGGTGTCCTGAGAGAACTTGCTGAGCACACTCTCAATATTGATCCAAAGTTTAAGCCGGTCAGGCAGTTTCTCCGATGATTCAACAAAGAAAGGCGCAAGGCCATCAGAGAAGAGGTGGCCCGGCTCTTGGCGGCCGGGTTCATTGTGGAAGTCTTTCACCCAGAGTGGTTAGCCAACCCGGTGCTTGTACTCAAAAAGAACGGGACTTGGCGTATGTGTGTGGATTACACCGATTTAAATAAGGCTTGTCTGGCTGACCCTTTCTCTCTCCCCCATATTGATCAGATCATTGATGCTACGACGGGTTGCGCACGTTTGAGTTTTTTGGATGCCTATTCAGGTTATCATCAGATCAAGATGGCAGTCAAGGACTGGGAGAAGACAGCTTTCATCACTCCGTTTGGAGCCTTCTGCTATGTGTTTATGCCCTTCAGGCTCAAGAGTGCCCAGGCAACTTATCAACGGTGAATGCAGAATTGCCTTCACAATCAGATTGGGCGTAATGTTCATGCTTATGTGGATGATATAGTGTTAAAATCCAGGAAAGAGGAAACCTTGGTCACAGATCTGAAAGAGACCTTTGATAACCTCCGGGTCTACAAAATGACGCTTAACCCGGCCAAGTGTGTTTTTGGAGTCCCAGCTGGCAAGCTCGTGGGTTTTTTGGTGTCCAACTGAGGTATTTAAGCTAACCCGAAGAAGAATATGGCAATCACATCCCTAGCCAAACCAACATGCATCAATGACGTTCAACGGCTAGCGGGTCGTGTTGCTGCTTTGAGTCGGTTCATAAGCCGATTAGTGGAGAAGGCGATGCCTTTGTATCAGATGATGAAGAAAACGGATGATTTTGTTTGGAGCGATGCTGCGAACTATGCTTTTGAGGATCTGAAGAAACAGCTTGCTGAGCCGCCGGTCCTTGCTGCTCCAGTTGAGAAAGAGCCGCTATTGGTATACGTAGCCGCCAACTCACGAGTTGTTATCGTGGCAATTGTGGTGGAGCGCAAGGAGGTTGGCAAGGAACATCCGGTTCAATGGCCGGTTTACTACGTCAGTGAGGTGTTGATTGAATCTAAACAAAGATATCCACATTGGCAGAAGCTTGTATATGGGGTGTTCATGGTGAGCCGGAAGCTCAAACATTACTTTCAGGGTCACCCAATCAGTGTGGTTAGCTCTGCTCCTTTGGGAGACATCATTCAAAATAGCGAAGCCACTGGATGAGTCGCCAAGTGGGCCATTGAGCTTGGATCTCATGGGTTGAAGTATGTACCACGTACTGCGATCAAGTCTTAAGCACTAGTTGATTTTATTAATGACTAGACAGAGATGCAGATGCCGGAAGAGAAACCAGACAACACATATTGGACTATTCACTTTGATGGGTCCAGACAGTTGGAAGGCTCGGGGGCTGGAGTTGTTTTAACCTCCCCTTGAGGTGACAAATTTTGTTATGTGTTGCGGCTGATGTTTCCTTGCACTAACAACGCAGCCGAATATGAAGCATTGCTCCATGGTCTTCGAATGGCTAAAGAGATGAGCCTGAGCCGGGTCCGGTGTCTTGGCAACTAAGATTTGGTAGCTCAAGAGGTGTCAGGCAAGTGGGATTCCAAAGATCCTCTCATGGCGGCTTATCACCGTGAAGTTGATGCTGTTGCAGGGCATTTTACAGGTTATCAGGTGGAGCACATTGACTATAGGAAGAACAAGGCGGCTGATGCTTTAAGCCAGTTGGGATCTCAGCGTAAGCCGGTGCCAGCTAACACCTTTTTGGATGTTTTGCATAACCCGTCTGTTAAGTTACCTACGGAAGAAGATCTAGCCGTTCCTAACCTAGAGGCGCAGTTGGTGGCGGCTCTTCACGCCATCCGAGATTGGATAGTACCATTCTTGGCATACATGAACCGGGGTGAGCTACCAGCGGATGAGACCCTGGCCCGACAGATAACCCGGCGGTCTAAGTCAATGACGATTTCTGACGGAGAACAATACCATCGCAGTGTCTCTGGAGCATTTCAGCGATGTGTTTCCCCTGAAGAAGGCCAAGAAATACTTCGTGAGATCCATGAAGGTGATTGTGGTCATCACGCCGGGTCAAAATCTCTGGTGTCCAAAGCTTTTCGTCATGTTTTTTATTGGTTGATGGCTCACGCTGATGCAGAAGATCTGGTGAGTAGATGTGATGGATGTCAAAAATTCGCACGACAAGCACATGTGCCGGCTCAAGAGTTGCGGATGATTCCAATCACTTGGCCGTTTGCGGTCTGGGGGCTTGACATGGTTGGACCTTTCCAAAGGTCTAAGGATAAAAAGACACATCTTTTAGTGGTAGTTAACAAATTCACAAAGTGTGTTGAGGCAGAACCAGTGAGTAAGTGTGATGCGGCCACAACGGTTCAGTTCATGAAAAAGGTGATCTTACGTTTTGGTTTTCCACACAGCATTATCACTGAAAACGGTACCAATGTATCCCAAGGGGCTATGGAGGAGTTTTGTCAGCTTGAGCATATCCGGCTTGATGTCTCTTCTGTAGCTCATCCTCAATCCAATGGTCAGGCTGAGAGAGCAAATCAGGAAATATTGAAAGGTCTCAAGCCCCGGCTTATGGTTCCCTTACAATGAACGTTGGGTTGTTGGGTGGAGGAGTTACCCTCGGTGCTGTGGAGTATCAACACCACCCCTAACAGATCTACAGGTTACACACCTTTCTTCATGGTTTATGGAGCAGAAGCAGTGTTGCCTAGTGACATCCATCATGACTCGCCTCGTGTGGCTGCTTATGTTGAAGCTAACAATGAACAAGCCAGACAGGATGCACATGACTTGTTAGATGAGGAAAGAGATTTAGCAATGGCTCGATCAGCAATTTATCAACAGGACCTGCATCATTATCACAGCCGCCGGGTTAAGTCCAGGACTTTTCAAGAAGGTGACCTGGTGCTCCGGCTCATCCAGGATCTATCAGATGCACACAAGCTATCCCCACCTTGGGAAGGACCCTTTGTGGTCAGCAAGAAGTTAAACAACGGGTCATATTACCTCATTGACGTTCGAGAGCACAAAGCCTGACGTAAGTCGAAAGAGGAGACCCGCCGGCCATGGAACATTGCTCAACTTCGGCCATAGTACACCTGAGCCACCGGCTCTCATCATGTACATACGTTGGTGTTATATATATTATGATAAGTAATAAAGCAGAACCATCTGTCTCTTTTCTTTTCAGAAAGATTACACATCTTTATTATTTTTACTACTATTTTCAAATGACTATTAAGGAGCTGATCATATTTGAATCCAGTCTAACCTTTTTTTGGTCCGGCTTATGATCGTATTCAAATCTAGCTGCAACTATCAAGGTCATTTGGGGGCTTCCTGTTCAAACATAGGTCATATTCGAACCAAAGAGAACATAGTTGTCGTAACCCTTTTGATCGGCTCACAACCAAACTCACTAGGGGGCTTCTTGATCGTATTCGAATCACAGCTTAACCCCTTTTGGGTCCGACTTGGATCGTATTCGAATCAGGGTCGTTAAAAACCTCTCAAGGTCATTTGGGGGCTTCCTGTTCAAACATAGGTCGTATTCGAACCAAATAGACCATAGCTGTCGGTACCCTCTTAATCGGCGCAACGCCAAAGCCACTGGGGGCTATATGGTCGTATTCGAACCTTAGCTTAACCCCTTTGGTCTGGTTTACTGATCGTATTCGAATCAGAAACCCCCAACCTTTAATTACAAGGTTAATTTTGTTTAACCACCTGTTATTTGCCTTATTGGTTTTTTGTTGTCTCAATTTCACAAATAATCAGCATGGTCTTTTCACCGGCTAGACTATTTGACAACAAGCCGCTAGGGCATGATAATCATTAAGTATTCAGAAGCATTGACTTCTCAAAAAAGACAGGATTATCAACTTCATCACCCCGGTCATTTAAACCGGTGGTCAAGATATCAAAGGTATAGGTGTTGCTATTGTTTATGAACAATTTGTTTCTGTATTAATCAAAGGTTATTTCAGCCTTGTTTTCTTTTTACATCTGGTTCTATTTTTTACTATGATAAAAATATTGGCTATAAATCGGGTGTTCTGACCCGTTTGGTACTAAGCCGGCAAGCCAGTTGTTTCCCTTTTATATAGGAACAGAGTTGAAGTATTGCAGGGACAACCATAAATATGATGCATACATTAACATCAGAGTAACACACAGTGTCTTATGTGTGATGGCATAGGAAGAATATGCGGTGTTTTCAAAACTAATCTATTATAAGGCTTTTACAAGCCCATGAAGATGGTCATCACTCCTCCCTCGCCGGTTCACCACCCTCTGCTGATTGGAAGCTGGGCTTTGACCAGTCAAAACCGTTCATGACAATAAATTCTGCTTCTTCGTCAATTAGGCCAGCCGGATCAACTTCCGGAGCAAATGTATGTTCACGAAGAGGCGGGATTAAATCTGTCACCTTGTACGAGGGAGTTGCCGTCTTCTTATTTTCCACATCAAAACCCGGCTGATACTTGTCAATATTGGTTTCATCTCCAAGAATAGTCGCCTGAGGCCGAACTCCGCGCACGCAAGCCATGAAGTCATCTTGGTCAAAGGGACATCCATCTTCCTTCACGGTAGGATACCATCTGGCTATGTCCGTCGGGTCTAGATCTGACACCCAAGCCTTGGAGCGGCTCAGGGCAGTCAAAGCTCCGGCTCTGGCACAGGAGCGCTTGACTTCTTGGAACCTGGCGGGTAAGATTGACGGCTTCTTTAAGACATCGCTGAGCCGGTTGGGTCCTTGATTGGCGGGAGAAATAGCGGCAAGTGCCCGTTGTGCACCAATGTATAATTACTCTACTAAGTTATACACCACCTTCAGTTTAATCACATTGTCTTGGCTCAAATTCTGGCTTTGTGGGCCTGCACATGTTACATAAACAAAGGATCAGCCAGCGGTTTATTTTCCAGGTCAGCATAAGGTACAAAAGGTCAGTACAGATGGTTTACCAAAGATGGCGGACACCATTTGAGATACCCGGTTCTTTAAGCCGGTCAACTCTATAGTAACCTCCTCAAGAGTTGCTTCCACCTTTTCAGCGCATTGTGTCGGCAGTGTTTTCTCTTCAGCCCAGGTTTTCTTCTTGGTAGTCAAGATGTTTTTCAGATTTTCCGTCTCACCAAGACTTAATTGAAGCTTGGAGTCGGCAACCTTGATTTCTGCCTCCTGATCCGCCAGACGGGTCTTGGCGTCAGTCAGTTGCAAGCTCAGTTCAGATAAGGCATTCTGCAAAACATACCCAGATGAGTAAAGATTTCAATTAAGGTTTAAAATTCAAGATTCAAGTCTCAAGTGCCTTTGCACTGCAAAACCACTTGACACTTGGGGGCTAATGTATGCCAAATCAATTTTTTATGACTCTAAAATACTTCAAGTCCCAAATGCTTTACAAAGTAACAGCACTTGGCACTTGGAGGCTAATGTATGGTATTCAACAAAGCTTCTCAAGGTTAAGCCGGATTGCAGTATTTGTTGGATTCGATACAAGACAGTTATAAAATTCAAAGTACCGGTTCAATTATGGTTAAATGAGCCGGCCCTTGGGGACTATAGGTGAAGCTTTGTGCAAATTTTATTGGATTTCAGGAAAATCTAAAAGTACAGTCTTAGCCTATATCATAAAGTCTACAGATCATTATGGTTCTCTCATAATCTGAAGACTTGGGGACTGGCAGAATATAAGTAAGCCGGAAGAATATACCTCATATTTTAGCTGCAACTGCTTGACCATTTCGATCTCTGAGTCGCGGCTGGAGTGCACATGGCTGAGATAGCCGGATAATATGTCGTTGGCATTCAGATGGCCATAATGCGAAATATCAAAACACACTTTTTGTCTCTCCAGCGCCTCTTGTTTCGCAGTATGACGAGCCAACACGGTGGGATTCCCCGGCTCAATGAAGCGGCTCCCAGTGATCAGAACGTCTTGAGCAGACGGTGATGGAGGGTTAGCCGAGCTGGATGGTCCAGTGGCAGAAGGGTTAACGGTGGTATTGTCGGCTGATGGCTCAGGAGGATTTAATTTAGCATTGGCGGCCGGGTCTTCTGGAGTGTCAGTTAACAGAGGAGAAGATGGCATGGCCGGTTCAGGGACAGGAATTGGAGGATCTTCCACCGGCTTAGTTACCTTTGCCTTCTTGGACTTAGCTTGACCACTAAGAGAAATATTATAGGACTGTCAGTATAAAGATACGGTTTGAAAAACACGGAGGAAAGATGATTTTTTCCTTATCCAGGGGTAGTCTTGAAGGCCGGAAACTGGGTCTGAGAGGAGTCGCCAGAAGAGTGAGACACCTCCTGCAAAGATAAAGTAAAGTTAAGTAATGCAAGGGAAAGGATCCATTAAGCAGAAAGTCAAAGACAGAGAACTAAACCTCATTGTGACGATTTTGAGGAGTTTATTGAAGAACAACAGGCGGTTTGTCTTCGTTCCGGACTTGACGACGGCTCTCATGTTGCTGCTTTTTCAAAAGAAAGTGAGGGTCCAGATAAGCCAAAGGGTGTGAAAACGTTACTTTCCGGGTTATGACTTGAAGTTTCTGTCTTGGCAAATGGGCTGAGTCGGAGGAAATAGTTACCTCTTCTTCAATGGCCTGACTGGCTCCAGTATCATCCTGGTAATGATCAGTGTTAATAAGATTATTAAAAAGTTGGCCAAGGGAGTCAAGGGCTACCTCTAACTCAGAAGTATCATCAAGCTTCATCATATCCTCAGCAGTACTCTTCTTCTTCTTTTTAGACCTCCGGGTCGTTTTCTTGGCGTTTATGGCGGCGACTCTCGCTTTCTTGGCAGCTTCGTGGTCATATTTAACTTTCCAGAAATCAGATTTGGCTTGTGAACAGGTAAAAACAAGATGAAAGGTCAGGAAAGTATTAAAAAACAATACGGCTGGGAAAAGTACAAAGGAGAGAGATCAGAGTTTCCATACTTCTGGCACCGGGTTAAGCTTGCAGAAGGGGTTTAACCCGACTTTACTGCAGTCTTCGTATTTTCCGTTCACTAGAAGGGTTGACATTGAAACAATATCTTCTTTCGTTAATTGAACGGAGCTGTGACGAAGAGAGTCATCTAGGCCTCTGGCATACTCATACATCAATCTTGATCGACGGCTTAAAGGAATAACCCGCCATGCAACCCAGCAACGGGTCAAGTCAACTACTGTTAAGCCATTCCCCAATAAAGCATTAATCCTTTTGATTGAGGGAATCAGCTTCTTGCGTTCGGCAGCACTAAGTTTGTCAGGGAGCGCAAATTTGGAGTCAAGACGCTCAGCGCGATAACCCGGTAGTGGCTTCTCATTTGCTGGTGAAATGTCTTGATAGTAGAACCAAGTCTGATTCCAGTCTTTGGGATGACTCGGCAAGACTATAAGGGGGAAGACGGCGCCCTGTCGGCGTTGAATCGAGATGCCTCCAAGTTCCAAGCTAAGGCCATTGGTGCACTCGTTCTGCCGGTTCAGATAAAATTACTCTCTAAAGAGCTCCACGGTCGGCTCTTCTTGAAGGTAAACCTCACAGAGTACTTGGAAGTTGCAGATATTGGATATAGAATTGGTTCCGATATCTTGAGGGTGGAGGTTGAAAAAATGGAGGACTTCTCTGAAGAACTTTGAGTCGGGCGGTGAAAAGCCACGGTTCATGTGGTCAGTAAAGACAATGACTTCACCATCTCTTGGATTGGGCCGTTCTTCGTCCGGGTCAGGTGCACGGTAAGACATGACATTTTTTCTTGGCAAAAATCCTATGGAGAAGAACTCTTTCAAACGTTCCTCAGTTACGGTTGAGGGAACCCAGTTGCAAACAGTCGGCACTTTGGACGGCATGGTGTTCAAAAACATACTGAAAGGAAGGTAACGTGTCGGTTCAATTCAATAAATATGACGAAAGTAAAAGATGATACAGGGGAGTAATGGCGGCTTAATTAAGGGATAATGTCATATAAGGAAAAGTAAGACGGCACAGTAAGCCGCCATGACTATAGACATTTGAGAAATACTAGCGGCAGAAATTGGTTAAGTATGGAGACAACATGTTTCTTAACTTCTGGATTTTAATATATATCAAATGGCCGTTCAAAACAAAATAATTCCTAGACCTAAAAATATAGCTCAGATGAGTTCCTCAGTTCTAAATGCGGCCCTTGTACCATAAAAAAGGATCTAATAATGTCAAAAGTAGGCGCCAAACAACTACCGCTTAAGCATACATATTTTTTGGATCAAGTGGAGGAGGCAACGGAAGGACTACGAAGGAACCGCGAAGAACTATGAAGAACATGAGGAAAACCTAGAAGCTTTGAATGCGGATCTAAGGAACAAGAGAACGAGAGCTTACGGCTACGGATCCTCCTAGGAAGATCGCCACCGTTCTCTGAACCAGGTCTGGTTGATGCAGCGGCCAAGGTCGACGATGACGACATGCTCGGCGACGGCGGCGGAGCTCGAGCAGCAGCGGAGGTCGCGAGAGGAGGAAGACGAAGAAGAGAGGAGAATGAGAAAATCAAGGAAGACCCAAATATTGGTTATCCAACTAAACAGATGCCTCGATTCTCGGGAAGCATTAAAGATGAAGATCCGTTGAGAGATGACGTCATAAAAGTTTTTTGTGTTTTCAAGAGATGGCGTCATGGTGGGTTATAAAAAACCCTGCGAGGATAAGAAGATGGATTTTATCTAAGTGTTGAAGATTGACAAAGAACAAAGTTCAAAGTCAACTTGGGGCCTAATGTTGGGGATATAGATATCAGTTATGACCCGCCCAGGAGGGGCCGGGTCAAGGCCCAATGGCAAGTCACAGAGGAAGCCCAGTAAACACTCAAGGCGACAGTTTGTTAAGTCTTATAGAAGGCCTAAAGGCCTAGAGGCGGCTTAAGGCCCGATATTATAAACCGCCGTATGTAAGGAAAGACTTGTAAAGAAAGGCGTGTAAAAGAAGTCACCAAGCCAGACTCGATTTATGAGCCGGCAGGGACTCTGTAGGCCACCAGGCATCAACCCGTGTATATAAGGGGACAACCTGGTGGCGGCTTAGGGCAAGAAACAAGAGATCGAGAATCAAGTCGGCGGATTAGCCTCTTGGTGATCGAAACCCCAGCAATTCCAACACAACTAGATGTAGGCTTTTACCTTCATCGTAAGGGGCCGAACTAGTATAAAATCTCTCGTGTCCTTTGTCCCAATTAACCCCTTTAAGATTCCTAGTTGCGATGGCCCTACGACTAAGTCCTTTTTCTAGGACATCTGCCATGACAATTCCACGACAGATTACTACACCAATAGTTGTAGGTACAGGTAATGTGATGATCATGACGTGAGAGCAATGTTTTGCTTGTCTTGGAGTTCTTCTTCTTCTTCGTCGATCTTGGGTTAAGTTCCTGGCCGGCAGCCTGGGCTAGCAGGGTGGATGTCATTTGAGTTTCTGTTCATGTTTCATCCGTAGTCAGATGTTGTTCTATGTATGATGTATTGATGTATTCATGCGGCATGTGTATGCCTTTTGTATGTATCCCAACTATTATGTAATGTTTTGATGTAATGATATCCACCTAGCAAAAGCATGTCAATATGCGGTTCTATCCTTGGTGGGACCTTCGAGTTCCTGTAGGATAGAGTCCCATATTGGGGGTGACACCAGCGAATACTCAAAAACCCCGAGGCCACCAGCAGGATAGTGGAGTGGGCCTTGGAGTTATCCAGATTTGGTTTGAAGTTTGAGAGCACATCAAACTATTCATAGCATAACACTAATACGTTTCAAACATATCTGTAATTTTTGATTGTTCCATGTTGTTATATTGTCAATCTTGGATGTTCTATAATCATTTATAGTCATTTTATATCATTTTTTGGTACTAACCTATTGACATAGTGCCAACTGCCAGTTGTTGTTTTCTGCATGTTTTTACATCGCATGAAATCAATACCAAATGGAGTCCACATGCAATGAAACTTTACGGGGATTTTTTTTATGGACTAGAAGACACCCAATGGGACAAGGCAGCGCCTGGGGGTGCTTCAAGGGGAGGACAACCCACCAGGGCACGCCAGGAGGCCCAGGCGCGCCCTGGTGGGTTGTGCCCACCTCGGGTGCCCCCGGACCGCCTCTTTGCTCTATAAATACCCCAATATTCCAGAAACCCTAGGGGAGTCGACGAAAATCAATTCCAGCCGCCGTACAGTTCAAAACCATCAAATGCCTCCTTGCTCTATAAATACCCCAATATTCCATAAACCCTAGGGGAGTCGACAAAAATCAATTCCAACCGCCGCAGAGTTCAGAAACGCTAGATCCAATATAGACACCATCACGGAGGGGTTCACCACTTCCATTGGTGCCTCTCCAATGATGCGTGAGTAGTTCTTTATAGACCTTCGGGTCCGTAGTTAGTAGCTAGATGGCTTCCTCTCTCTCGTTTGATTCTCAATACAATGGTCTCTTGGAGATCTATATGATGTAACTCTTTTTTGCGGTGTGTTTGTTGGGATCGGGTGAACTTTGAGTTTATGATCAGATCTATCTTCTTATATCCATGAAAGTTATTTGAGTTTCTTTGATCCCTTATGTGCATGATTGCTTATAGCCTCGTATTTCTTCTCCGATATTTGGGTTTTCTTCGGCCTACTTGATCTATTTATCTTGCAATGGGAAGAGGTGCTTTGTAGTGGGTTCGATCTTACGATACTTGATCCCAGGGACAGAAGGAGAACCGACACATATGTATCGTTGCAACTAAGGATAAAATGATGGGGTCTATCTCTACATACATATATCTTGTCTATCTCCACTCTATTTCTCCATGAACTTAATACACTAGATGCATGCTAGATAGCGGCCGATGTGTGGAGTAATAGTAGTAGATGCAGGCAGGAGTCGGTCTAGTAATATTAGACGTGATGCCTATATAATGACCATTTCCTGGATATCGGCATGATTATTTGAAGTTCTATCAATTGCCCAATAGTAATTTGTTTACCCACCGTTTGCTATTTTTCTCGAGAGAAGCCACTCGTGAAACCTATGGCCCCCGAGTCTCTTTCCCATATTATTTGCCTTTGCGATCTAATTTTCCTTTGCTTTTATTTTTAGATCTATTAAATCAAAAATACCTTGATGTGTTTTATTCTTATTTATTTTATTTGGCATTCAATCTAACAATCTACTACAATTTTATTCACGTCTGTTTGCCTATCTTGGGGCGCCGCTACCCGAAAGGGGTTGACAACCCCTTTTACACGTCAGGTTGCGAGTATTTGTTATTTGTGTCCAGGGGTTGTTTACGTTGTGTTCCTTGGTTCTTCTACTGGTTCGATAACCTTGGTTTCATCACTAAGGGAAATACCCACCACCGTTGTGCTGCATCATCCCTTCCTCTTTGGGGAAATACTAACGTAGCTTCAAGCCGCCATCAAAAGGAATTTATGGTGTCGTTGCTGGGGAGGATCTTCAACTTATACAAGGTTACTAATCACAAATCTCATCTCCTCGCAATTTACATTATTTTCCATTTGCCTCTCGTTTTCCTCTCCCCCACTTCACAAAAATTTGCCATTTTATTCGCCCCTCTTTTTCATTCGCCATTTTCTTGCCTGATCTGTTTTCGAGTGCAATCTTGTTGCGTAGTCATCATGACTCAAGAGAACACCAAATTGTGTGATTTCTCAAATACCAAAAACAATGATTTTATTAGCACTCCGCTTGCCCCTCCTGCCACTAGTGCGGAGTCTTGTGATATCAATACTGCTTTGTTGAGTCTTGTTATGAAAGATCAATTTTTTGGTACTCCTAATGTGGATGTCGCATCCCACCTTAATACGTACGTGGAATTATGTGATATGCAAAAGAAAAAAGACGTGGAAAATGATGTTGTGAACATGAAATTATTTCCGTTTTCTTTGCGTGATTCTGCAAAAAATTGGTTCTCTTCTTTGTCTCGCAATAGTATTGATTCTTTGGAATAAGTGCAAAGATGCTTTTATCACTAAGTATTTTCCGCCCGCAAAAATCATTTACCTTATAACCAAGATCATAAATTTCAAGCAACTTGAACATGAGCATGTTGCACAATCTTGGGAAAGGATGAAAATGATGCTAAGGAATTGCCCAACTAATGAGTTAAATCTTTGGATAATCATACAAAAAATTTATGCGAGGTTGAATTTTGTTTCTCGTAATATTTTAGATTCTGCCGCAGGTGGTACTTTTATGGAAATTACTTTCGGTGAAGCCACCAAATTGCTTGATAATATCATGGCAAATTATTCACAATGGCATACCGAAAGAGTTCCTACTAGTAAAAAATTTAATTCGGTTGAAGAAATTTCGTCTTTGAGTGAAAAAGTTGATGCTCTTATGCAATTGGTTGCTAGTGAACGTGCTCCTATTGATTTTAATGATATGCCTTTGTCTACTTTGATTGAGAAAACTAGTGATTCCATAGATGTGAATTTTATCTCTCAAAATAGTTTCAACAACAATGCTTATAGTGGTAATTTTAATTCTAGGCCTTTTCCTAGTAATTCCTCTAATAATTATGGTAATTCCTACGGAAATGCTTCTTATAATAATAATAATAATAATAATAATAATAATAGGTACACCTTTGATCTTGAGAATAATATTAAGGAATTTCTCAACACGCAAAAAAAATTCAACACTACCATAGAAGAAAAGTTGAATAAGATTGATGATTTGTCTAGAAGTGTTGATAGAATTTGTCATGATGTGGAAAGTCTCAAGATGAAATTTTTGTGCCTAAGGTAGAAGAATCAATTAAAACTCTTTATGTTTCTATGGATGAAATTAAGAAAAGAACCACTATGCTTAGAGCTAAAAGAGAATGCATCCCGATAATTTTTTTCTAGTGATTACTTTCACAAAAGTGATGACGATCTTAAAATGATTGGTGCTTCTTCTATTGATTACTTGTTTAGTAAAATTAAGATTGGTGAAAAAGGGACTGGATAAGAGTCAACTTTAGTTAGAAGGCGTCCCGATAATTCGGACGGTGAAAATCTTGTTGAGAAAATTAATAAAAGTGGGTTTGAAGAACTCAAAACTTTAACTAGTGATGTGCCCGCTGTTTTGGATTACAAGGACTTTAATTATGATAGTTGCTCTTTGATTGATTGTATATCTTTGTTGCAATCCATGATAAATTCACCCCGTGATTATGAACAAAATAAAGCTTTTACTAAACATATTGTTGATGCTATGATGAAATCTTCAGAAGAAAAGTTGGAATTAGAAGTTTCAATTCCTAGAAAATTGCATAATGAATGGGAACCTACTATCAAAGTCAGGATTAAAAATTATGAGTGTTTTGCATTGTTTGACTTGGGTGCTAGTGTTTCTACAATTCCGAAATCTTTATCTGATGTGCTTGGTCTTACCGATATTTAATTATGTTCTTTGAATTTGCACTTGGCGGATTCTACTATTAAAAAGCCTATGTGTCGGTGCACAAAAGGAGGGGTCCTATTTTGTACCCCTTTACTTGTGCGCGACCAGTTGGAGCCACGCCTGCTGCAACACCTAGCGGGGCAGAGGAAGGAAGCAAAGCCACAAGACAACCAGAACAACGCTAAGACAAAAACATGAAGAGCAGAGGGGCGAGATGGACTCCCACGGCAAGGCCCTTGCCGTGGCGGCCTCCGCAGCCCCGGCAAGAACTTTGTCTGGGCAACTTGCCCAACACCAACATCGTAGCCACCCTTGAGCCTGTGAGTTCCGACACCATCGACAGCATTGAAACCAAGGCTCGGGAAGTGCATGCATGGTGGCATGAAGATCTTTGTCGAAACCAGAAGCACGCGAGACTAGATGATGACCAGAAGACGATGATCCTCGGCAAGATCCTTGCTAAGAATACCCATGAGACCCCCGGCAAGACCCTTGCCGAGGACGACCAGGATGTCACGGCAAGACCCTTCCCTGGGCCCTGGCAAGACTATTGCCAAAAACATCCGTGGGGCCACAGCCAGGCCCACGTCTACCAAGACTCCACCACCGTTCCCATGCAGCTGCTAGCCCACCAGCTAGGCAGGCACCTACGTGGCGACGTGCGGCCTCTAGGCCGACTCGGCAAGCACCTGCGAGGTGGCATGCAGATCTTCGTGAAGATTCAACCACCGCACCAACTCAGTAGATAGCCAACATGGCACTACACGCCTCATCAGTTCGGACGCGCGTCAAAGCCAGGCGAGGCGGCGACAGCTGGGACGGGCTTCCTTTTCGTCCCCGATAAAGCAAGAAGGGCACGTCGGCAGCGCATTAAATGCATTTGTCCTACGGTGCTAGGAGATAGACTCGATTACTGTATACCTTTACACCTCCTGTGTGCCACTGTGGTAGCCCCTTATGACAATAAAAGGAGGCCCGAGGTGTATTGGAGAAGGATTCGGATTTTTTGGACGACGCACGCATCGTAGCTAGTTCAAGAACTCAAGAACACTCAAATATTCACCAAAGAAGGACTAGGGTATTACGCATCCTTGCGGCCCGAACCTGGGTAAACGATCCTCGTGCCAGCTTCTAGACCCGCTCTTTGCACAACCTCGCGCCTGCCAACCATAGCAAAAAGGGATCCCAGTGATCACATAGGTGTCGTTTTCCCCGGCATCTCTGGCGCGCCAGGTAAGGGGGCGCGGCTGTGAAAATCCAGTTTGAAGGTTAGCACACCGACTTCATTATCACCATGGCCACCAAGAGATTGGGGATCACGGTGATTGGTTCGTCCGGGGCCGGCCCGTCCACGCCAGAGCGAGCAGACAGCCGGGTACCCATGGGTGAGGCTGAAGACGTGGCCCACAAGCATCCACGACATTCTGGCGATTGGAGCCAGGCGAGTGGCATTGTCCTAATCTGAGACGAGGAGCCGCGCACCGCTGGGTCCGGGGGCGGGCCGTGCTGCCCATGGGCGGCGCAGCAGCCTCTACGGCACCCCAGCTGGCGCCCACGACCGTGCGTGATGAGCAACTCTGCGATGCCAGAGTCCCCGGGCACCGCCGCGGGAAGAGCCCTATGCGCCACTCGCAAGACGAACCAGGCCGGCGTGCGCACTTAGACGTTGGTGCAGGCGGCGCACGACCGCGAGACCTTGACCGAGCCCCTTCTAACCTGGTTAGAAGTCGAAGCGCATCATGGTCTATGTAGATCACGCCGCCGCCTACGCCAGTGGAAGCGCTGGCGCGCGTGCAGCTGCTCCTCGACTCCCCCCTCCCCCCCGCTGTGGAGAAGGTCGACGAGTGGAGAGCCACCATCCGAAGCCTTGTCAGCTTCGCCAAGAAAGACGAGTCGCTCCCTGTAGGACCCTCGCACCGGCGTCCTGACGAGCCGGTGCATGCTGGTGGGGGGGGGCAGAGACGTTGTGACCACGGTGCACTCTCCCCTGCCGCGACCGCAACAATAGCCACCGGCCCGTTGACCCGACATCGGCGACAACATTTCCACCGCGTCATCCGACCCACGAACCCGCCGTGACCAATGTCAAGTCCTTCGAGAACGAGCCCAGGAAGATGCTCGAACTACCATCGAACGACGACGGGAGACGCGCCATTTATCAGATCGGCGTGCGGGGCCTACTATGGACCACCCGGCGCTGGGGGGGCCGGCGACCTGCCTTACGGGGTGGGTTGTCCAGCCTTTACCCGAGAGTTGCGGCAATTCCAGTTGCCCTCCCACCGCACGTTCAAGCCCGATGTTGGTGATAAGTACAATGGCAAGACCCACCTACCGGAGTTCCTCAGCATCTAAACCATCGCGATGCAAGCTGTTGGATCCCGCGACGACAAGGTGCTTGCCAATTACTTCCCGTTGGCACTCAAACCCAATGTCATGTCGTGGTTGATGCACTTGCCAGTGGATTCCATTTCTTCCTGGTCGGATTTTTGTCATGAGTTTGTTGGTGCCTTCACTGGAGGCCACCAAGCTCATGGCCAAGCAAGCGATTTGCACATCATCCCCAAGAAAGAAGGAGAAAACCTATGCAAGTACATACAAAGGTTCAGCCGAGTGCAGTACAACATCCCAGATGTTCATCCCGCCGCAGTTATCAACGCATTCCATCAGAATGTGCGCAACCGCAAGATGCACAAGGAGTTGGCGATGAACAAGGTCAATGATGTGGCCGAACTTTATGCTCTGGCCGATAGATGTGCTCGAGCTGAAGAGGAGAGGAAGTACCCCGGCGAGGACGCCGGTGCGGAAACTGACTCCACAGACGAAGACACCGCCGCTCCGACGAAGAAGGGTCGGCGCCGCAACAAGAAGCGCAAGGGCAAGACTGTGCTTGCCGTTGAGGGATCCGTCGAGCTCGGCGCCGCAAAAAATGCCAAGGCTGAAGACCCCGGCAAGGAGGTTGCCGGGTGCGCCGCCTACTTGGCCCTGGCGGCTGCCGGCAAGCCAAAAGGCTCCGACAAGCAGTACTGCAAGATCCACCGCACCAAGGGCCATGACCTCCAGAACTGCTGACAAGTTGAGCTGCTTGTTGAAAAGCAGAAGGCTGAATACAAAAGGTGAGACAAGGAGAAAGGTCAGGATGGTGATGAGGGATCCGGCAAGAAGCATGGTGGCCAAGGGGGTCGCCGCGGCAAAGATAACCAACAAGAGAGGCCCACTCGGGGCCGCGACAAGAAAGAGGAGGATGATGATCACGACGAGGACGACGAGTCCGGCGAGCACGACTTCCAGAAGGCTATAGAGGCCATGTGCATCGATGGTGGCGCCCTGTTGCACACCTCACACCACGAGCTGAAGCAGTGGTCGTGTGAGGCCGCTGCGGCAGAGTCATCGTTTGACCCCCAGAAGCCCTTGAAATGGTCCCGCACGCCCATCATTTTCGACACCGAGGATCACCCTGATCGCACAACAGCGGTTGGGTGTTTGCTGTTGTTGGTCTCACCAACGATACGCAACCTCAAGGGGACGAAAGTGCTGATTACCGGTGGGGCCAGTCTGAATTTGATCTCGCCCACTGTGATCAAGAAGCTGCAGACTCCTAATGGAGACCTCGAAGAGACAAACATGTTTCAAGGCGTCAACCCGGGAAGGAGCCAGCCTAAAGGTAAAATCATGCTGCCTGTTACATTTGAAGACGAGCTGAACTATAGGACGGAGAAGATCGTCTTTGATGTCACCGAGATCCCCTTGCCATACAGTGGGATCCTTGGCCGCCCAGCACTGGCCAAGTTCATGGCAGCGTCCGACTACGCCTACAACACGTTAAAGATGCCAGGCCTGCTGACCATCATCACCGTCCCCTCCGACAAGAAAGATGCGCTCATCTGCGCCGATCAACTTTACCGAGAGGCAGTTGCAGCAACTGCCGCGAAGACACTTGCCCCTGCTGCTGAAGCTCCAGGGAAGAAGAAGGCCGGCAAGACCCCTTCCGGCAAGACCTCTTCCGGCGAGACCTCTTGCACCCACTCCGGCAAGCGCGCCTCTTCGGAGTGATGCGCTCCCATTGAGGACGTGCCAGAGAGCTCCGCCGGCAAGAGTAAGAAGTCCAAAGCTGCACCACCAGAAACCAAGAAGGTGTTCGTCAAGGAGTACGACACGAGCGGGGCTTTCACCATAAGCTCCACCCTCGACGGCAAATAGGAAAGCGCGCTCATCGCCTTCCTGCGGGCGAATGTCGATGTGTTTGCATGGCAAGCATCCGACATCCCCAGCATTCCCAGGGAGGTGATTGAGCACCATCTTGCTGTATGTCCTCATGCGCGGCCCATCAAGCAAAAGGTCAGGAAGCAAGATTTGGAGTGACAAGAGTTCATCATAGAAGAGATCAAGAAGTTGGAGGCGGCGGGCCTAGTTGGAGGAGTACTCCAACCCACGTGGTTGGCCAATCCAGTGGTGGTGCGTAAGGCAAATGGGAAGTGGAGGCAGTGTATTGGTTACACAGATATCAATAAAGCTTGTCCGAAGGATCCTTTCCCTTTGTCACGCATCGACCAGATTGTAGAATCCACTGCCGGGTGTGACGTGCTGTCATTCCTCGACGCCTACTCAGGATACCACCAGATCTTCATGATGAAAGAGGACGAAGAGAAGACTGCGTTCATCACCCCATGTGGTACGTACTGTTTTGTATGGATGCCTTCGAGTTGAAGAGCGCCAGCTTGACGTTTTCCCGAGTGGTCCAAATTGGTTTTGAGCCCCAACTACATAGAAATATGGAAGCCTATATGGATGATATAGTGGTCAAAACCAAGGACAGGGCCACGCTCGTACTAGACCTAGAAGGAACATTTACAAATCTACATAAGATCAACCTCAAGCTCACCCAGAGAAGTGTGTGTTCAGTGTCTAGTCCGGCAAAATTCTTGGGTTCTTTGTGTCTCAACGCGGAATTGAAGCAAATCCCGACAACATCAAGGCGATCGAGCAGATTGAGGCACCGAAGCGGGTCAAAGACATCCGTAGGCTCGCCTGCTATGTTGCCGCCCTGAGTAGATTCATCTCCAAATTTGCTAAGCGCGCCGTCCCCTTTTTCAAAGTTTTTAAAAAGGCGGTTCCAGTAAAGTGGACTCTGGAGGTAGAGGCCACAGTACAAGATTTGAGGAGGTATCTCTCCTCCACGCCGATACTAGTTGTGTCCAAGCCACAAAGAGTAGTTGCTGCTATACTTGGCAGCAATGAATCAAGTGGTCAGTGCCGCGCTGGTGGCACAGAGGGAACTTGAGGAAGATGCAGCAGTAGCAGTGAAGCCATGGGGTGGTGGGCCAGGGCCATCCCCAGCAGGGTCTGACGCCGACAAGATAGAACCCCCGGCGAGACCCGATCCTGGCAAGGCGGAGTCTGAGCAGATGAGCAAAGTAGGATAGAAGAAGAAGATGGTGCAGCACCTAGTCTATTTCGTTGGTTCCCTCTTGCAGGGGGCTAGGTCAAGATATTCTGGTATGCAGAAGTTACTTTTCAGCCTCCTCATGGCCTCGAAAGGCCGCAGCACTATTTCCAAGCAAATGAGATCACCGTCGTCACGCGCCTCCCGTTGCAACGAATCTAGCACAACCCAGATGCCACTGGGATGATTGTGGAGTGGGCGTTGGAGTTGTCGAGCTTTGGCCTCAAGTTTGAAAGTACTTGAACAATCAAGAGCCGAGCCCTGGCAGAGTTCATAGCAGAATGGACCACAACGCCCGACGAGGAGATTCAAGAGACCACCCTTCCCGGCAAGGAGACGAGCAGTGAGTGGGTTATGTACTTTGATGGAGCTTTCGCACTCCAAGGTGCTGGTGCTGGCGTATTGCTTGTCGCGCCCACCGGAGAGTGCCTCAAGTAAGTAATCCAGATGCACTTTCCCCAGGAAAAATCGACGAACAACACGGCGGAGTACGAGGGGTTGTTGGCCGGTCTCAGGATTGCGGCAGACCTTGGAATCAGAAAGCTCATCATCAGAGGTGATTCGCAACTTGTCGTCAAGCAAGTAAACAAGGACTACCAGAGCCCGTTGATGGAGGCCTATGTGGATGAAGTGAGGAAGTTGGAAGAGCACTTTGACGGATTGCAAGCAGAGCATGTTCCCCGAGCCGAGAACGGCATTGCCGATGACCTGTCAAAGCATGCTCCCCTCAAGTTGCTTGTGGAACCAGGTACCTTTGTGCTTTAGCTAACTCACCCATCTGTTGAACCATCAGCAGGATAGAACAAATGAAGGAAGGCGGGCCCGGCAAGTACTTTCCCGCTGAGCTTCCAGGAGCCGCCGGCAAGGATGTTGCTGGGAGTCCCAAACTTCCTGGAGGGCAGCAACCCTCGGCAGGGCCTCACACCCTGGCCATAGAAGCAGCTGCCCTTATGGCCAAAGATGAGCCTTTAGTCCTTCTCGTCGAGCCCCAGGCTCCAGCATGGGCGCAGCCCACCATCCGTTTCCTCCAAACAGGAGAGCTCCTGGGGGAGCAGGAAGAAGCAGTGAAAGTAGCCCATCAGTCCAGCATGTACAAGTTCGTGGATGATGCCCTCTATAGGAGAAGACCGAACGGTGTGAAATTGAAGTGCATTCCTCGAGGGGACGGGCTGAGGCTGTTGGCAGAGATACATGGAGGCATGTGTGGCTCCCACATAGGGTCAAGGGCTCTTACCGACAAAGCGTTCCAGCAAGGATTCTTTTGGCCCAATGCCCTCCAGGATGCAACCGCGCTAGTAACCAAGTGTGAAGCGTGCCAATTCCATTCAAAGAAGCTTCATCAACCTGCCCAAGCTCTTTAGACAATCCCTCTTTCCTGGCCATTTTCAGTCTGGGGGCTCGACATACTATGCCCCTTTCCCCGTGCTGCCGGGGGCTTTGAGTACTTGTATGTCACGATCGACAAGTTCACAAAGTGGCCGGAAGTGGAGCCAGTGAGAAAGGTAACAGCATAGTCAGCCATCAAGTTCTTCAAGGGACTACTTTGCCGTTTCGGTGTGCCGAATAGAGTCATCACCGACAATGGCACGCAGTTCACGAGCCGCACCTTCATGCAGTACATTCAAGACCTCGGCAGCAAGGTCTATTTTGCTTCTGTTGCCCATCCTAGAAGTAACGGCCAAGCTGAGCGGGCGAATGCGGAAGTGCTGCGAGGCCTCAAGACCAAGACTTTTGACAAGCTACACAAGTACAGAAGGCGCTGGATTGATGAGTTGCCAACGGTTCTTTGGTCAACCAGGACGACACCAAATCGTGCCACTGGCCAGACACCCTTTGCCCTGGTATACGGGACAAGCAATTCTCCCCACTGAACTCATATACAGGTCACCTCGAGTGCACACTTATGATGAGCTTGAGCAAGAGCAGTTGCGCCAAGATGATGTGACGCTCCTTGAGGAAGATCGTCTTCGGGCTGCTATGCGAGCTACTCAATATCAACAAGCCTTGCGCCTCTATCATAGCCTCAATGTTCACGCCTGAAGCCTTGAGGAAGGCGACCTTGTTCTTCGGTGGATCCAATCCCCCAAGAATCCAAACAAGTTGACGCCTGCTACCTCTTGAGCAATGCGTTGGATTTCCTTGAAGAGGAAAGGATGATGCAACAAAGTAGTGTAAGTATTTCCCTCAGTTTTTGAGAACCAAGGAATCAATCCAGTAGGAGGCTACACGCGAGTCCCTCGTACCTACACAAAACAAATAACTCCTCGCAACCAACACGATAAGGGGTTGTCAATCCCTTCATGGTCAGTTACGAGAGTGAGATCTGATAGATATGATAAGATAATATTTTTGGTATTTTTATGATAAAGATGCAAAGTAAAATAAAAGCAAAGTAAAAAGCAAAGGAAATAACTAAGTATTGGAAGATTTAATATGATGAAGATAGACTCGGGGGCCATAGGTTTCACTAGTGGCTTCTCTCAAGAGCATAAGTATTTTACGGTGGGTGAACCAATTACTGTTGAGCAATTGATAGAATTGAGCATAGTTGTGAGAATATCTAGGTATGATCATGTGTATAGGCATCACGTCCGAGACAAGTAGACCAACTCTTGCCTACATCTACTACTATTACTCCACTCATCGACCGCTATCCAGCTTGCATCTAGAGTATTAAGTTCATGAAAACAGAGTAACGCCTTAAGCAAGATGACATTATGTAGAGGGATAAATCCATGCAATATGATAAAAAACCATCTTGTTATCCTCGATGGCAAAAATAAAATACGTGCCTTGCTGCCCCTACTGTCACTGGGAAAGGACACCGCAAGATTGAACCCAAAGCTAAGCACTTCTCCCATTGCAAGAAAGATCAATCTAGTAGGCCAAACCAAACTGATAATTCGAAGAGACTTGCAAAGATAACCAATCATACATAAAAGAATTCAGAGAAGATTCAAATATTGTTCCTAGATAATCTTGATTATAAACCCACAATTCATCGGTCTCAACAAACAAACCGTAAAAAGAATATTACATCGATTAGATCTCCACAAGAGAGGGGGAGAACATTGTATTGAGATCCAAAAATAGAGAAGAAGCCATCTAGCTAATAACTATGGACCCGAAGGTCTGAAGTAAACTACTCACACTTCATCGGAGAGGTATGGTGTTGATGTAGAAGCCCTCCATGATCGATGCCCCCTCCGGCGAAGCTCTAGAACAGGCCCCAATATGGGATCTCGTGGATACAGAAGGTTGCGGTAGTGGAATTAGGTTTTTGGCTCCATATCTGATCGTTTGGGGGTACGTAGGTATATATAGGAGGAAGGAGTATGTCGGTGGAGCAATAGGGGGCCCACGAGGGTGGAGGGCACGCCTGGGGGGGGGGGTAGGCACGCCACCTACCTCATGGCTTCCCTGTTGGTTGCTTGATGTAGTGTCCAAGTCTCCTGGATCTTGTTTGTTCCAAAAATCACGCTCCCGAAGGTTTCATTCCGTTTGGACTCCGTTTGATATTCATTTTCTTCGAAACCCTAAAATAGGCAAAAACAACAATTCTTGGTTGGGCCTCTGGTTAATAGGTTAGTCCCAAAAATAATATAAAAGTGGATAATAAAGCCCAAGAATGTCCAAAACAGTAGATAATATAGCATGGAGCAATCAAAAATTATAGATACGTTGGAGATGTATCAAGCATCCCCAAGCTTAATTCCTTCTCGTCCTCGAGTAGGTAAATGATTAAAAAAATTGATGTGAAGTGCTACTTGGCATAATTTTAATGTAATTCTTCTTAACTGTGGTATGAATATTCAGATCCGAAAGATTCGTGATAAAAGTTTAATATTGACATAATAATAATAATAATAATAATAATAATAATAATAATACTTCAACCATACTAACAAAGCAATCATGTCTTCTCAAAATAACATGGCCAAAGAAAGTTATCCCTACAAAATCATATAGTCTAGCTATGCTCTATCTTCACCACACAAAGTATTTAAATCATGCACAACCCCGATGACAAGCCAAGCAATTGTTTCATACTTTTGACATTCTCAAACTTTTTCAATCTTCACGCAATACATGAGCGTGAGCCATGGATATAGCACTATATGTGGAATAGAATGGTGGTTGTGGAGAAGACAAAAAAGGAGAAGATAGTCTCACATCAACTAGGTGTATCAACGGGCTATGGAGATGCCCATCAATAGATATCAATGTGAGTGAGTAGGAACTGCCATGCAACGGATGCACTTGAGCTATAAGTATATGAAAGCTCAACAAAAGAAACTAAGTGGGTGTGCATCCAACTTGCTTGCTCACGAAGACCTAGGGCATTTTGAGGAAGCCCATCATTGGAATATACAAGCCAAGTTCTATAATGAAAATTCCCACTAGTATATGAAAGTGACGAAATGAGAGACTCTCTATCATGAATATCATGGTGCTACTTTGAAGCACAAGTGTGGTAAAGGATAGTAACATTGTCCCTTCTCTCTTTTTCTCCCATTTTTTATCTGGGCCTTTTCTCCTTTTTATGGCCTCTTTTCCCCTTTTTTCGTCCGGAGTCTCATCCCGACTTGTGGGAGAATCATAGTCTCCATCATGCTTTCCTCACTGGGACAATGCTCTAATAATGATGATCATCACACTTTTAATTTCTTACAACTCAACAATTACAACTCGATACTTAGAACAAAATTTGACTCTATATGAATGCCTCTGGCGGTGTACCGGGATATGCAATGAATCAAGAGTGACATGTATGAAAGAAGTATGAATGGTGGCTTTGCCACAAATACGATGTCAACTACGTGATCATGCTAAGCAATATGACAATGATGGAGTGTGTCATAATAAACGGAACGGTGGAAAGTTGCATGGCAATATATCTCGGAATGGCTATGGAAATGCCATAATAGGTAGGTATGGTGGCTGTTTTGAGGAAGGTATATGGTGGGTGTATGATACCGGCGAAAGGTGTGCTGTATTAGAGAGGCTAGCAATGGTGGAAGGAAGAAAAGTGTGTATAATCCATGGACTCAACATTAGTCATAAAGAACTCATATACTTATTGCAAAAATATACAAGTTATCAAAGCAAAGTATTACGTGCATGCTCCTAGGGGGTAGATTGGTAGGAAAAGACCATCGCTCGTCCCCGACCGCCACTCATAAGGAAGACAACAAAAAATAAATCATGCTCCGACTTCATCACATAACGGTTCACCATACGTGCATGCTACGTGAATCACAAACTTTAACACAAGTATTTCTCAAATTTACAACTACTCAACTAGCACAACTTTAATATCACCATCTTCATATCTCAAAACAATTATCAAGCATCAACCTTCTCATAGCATTCAACACACTCATAAGAAAGTTTTTACTATTATTGAATACCAAGCATATTAGGATTATTTAAGCAAATTACCATGCTATTTAAGACTCTCAAAATAATCTAATTGAAGCATGAGAGATCAATAGTTTCTATAAAATAATTCCACCACCGTGCTCTAAAAAATACAAATGAGGTACCAGAGCAAAACTATATAACTCAAATGATATAAGCGAAGCACATAGAGTATTCTAACAAATTCCAAATAATGTATGGCTCTCTAAAAAGGTGTGTACAGAAAGGATGATTGTGGTAAGCTAAAAAGAAAAGACTCAAATCATACAATACACTCCAAGCAAAACACATATCATGTGGTGAATAAAAATATAGCTCCAAGTAAAGTTACCGATAGAAGTAGACGAAAGAGGGGATGACTTCCGGGGCATCCCCAAGCTTTGGCTTTTAGGTGTATTTATATTATCTTGGGGGTGCCATGGTCATCCCCAAGCTTAGGCTCTTGCCACTCCTTGTTCCATAATCCATCAAATCTTTACCCAAAACTTGAAAACTTCACAACACAAAACTTAAAGTAGAAAATCTCGTGAGCTCCGTTAGCGAAAGAAAACAAAAGACCACTAAAAGGTACTGTAATGAACTAATTATTTATTTATATTGGTGTTAAACATACTGTATTCCAACTTCTCTATGGTTTATAAACTATTTTACTAGCCATAGATTCATCAAAATAAGCAAACAACACACGAAAAAACAGAATCTGTCAAAAACAGAACAGTCTGTAGTAATCTGTAGCTAACGCAAGATATGGAACCCCAAAAATTCTAAAATAAATTTCTGTGCATTAGGAATTTATATATTAATCATCTTCAAAAATAATTAACTAAATAGAACTTTCCAAATAAAAATGGCAGCAGTTCTCGTGAGCGCTAAAGTTTCTGTTTTACAGCAAGATAACAAGACTTTCCCCAAGTCTTCCCAAGGGTTCTACTTGGCACAAACACTAATTAAACACAAAAAACACAAGAAAAACAGAGCCTAGGTAAATTATTTATTACTAAACAGGAGAAAAAAGAAAGGAATAAAAATAAAATTGGGTTGCCTCCCAACAAGCGCTATCGTTTAACGCCCCTAGCTAGGCATAAAAAGCAAGGATAGATCTAGGTATTGCCATCTTTGGTAGGCAATCCATAAGTGGATCTCATAATAGATTCATAAGGTAATCTAATTTTCTTTCTAGGAAAGTGTTCCATGCCTTTCCTTAACGGAAATTGGAATCTAATATTTCCTTCCTTCATATCTATAATTGCACCAATCGTTCTAAGGAAAGGTCTACCAAGAATAATAGGACATGAAGGATTGTAATCTATGTCAAGAACAATAAAATCTACGGGCACATAATTCTTATTTGCGACAATAAGAACATCATTGATTCTTCCCATTGGTTTCTTAATAGTGGAATCCGCAAGGTGCAAGTTTAAAGAGCAATCATCAAAATCACAGAAACCTAACAAATCACACAAAGTCTTTGGAATCGTGGAAACACTAGCACCCAAATCACATAAAGAATAGAATTAATTATCTTTAATCTTAATTTTAATAGTTAGTTCCCACTCATCATAAAGTTTTCTAGGCATAGAAACTTCCAACTCAAGTTTTTCTTCATAAGATTGCATCAAGGCATCAACGATATGTTTAGTAAATGCTTTATTTTGACTATAAGCATGAGGAGAATTTAGCACGGATTGCAACAAGGAAATACAATCAATCAAAGAGCAATTTTCATAATTAAATTCCTTGAAATCCAAAATAGTGGGTTTAGCAACATCTAGCGTTTTAATTTATTCAATCCCACTTTAATCAAATTTAGCATCAAGATCTAAAAACTCTGAATTTTTGGAACGCCTTCTAGGTAAAGGTGGATCCTATTCAGTCCCATCATTATCGAGATTTATATTTCAAAACAAAGATTTAATAGGGGACACATCAATAACTTTTAGATCCTCATATTTATTTTCATAGGAACTAAAAGAACACGCTCTTATAAAGGCATCTTTCTTTGCACGCATCCTAGCGGTTCTTTCTTTGCACTCATGAATGGAAATTCTCATGGATTTGAGAGACTCATTAATATCATGCTTAGGAGGAATAGATCTAACCTTTAAAGAATCAACATCAAGAGAAATTCTATCAATGTTCCTAGCCAAATCATTAACTTTAAGCAATTTTTCTTCAATCAAAGCATTGAAATTCTTTTGCGAAGTAATAAATTATTTAATATTAGATTCAAAATCAGAGGGCATCTTATTATAATTTCCATAAGAATTGTTGTAGGAATTACCATAATTATTAGAGGGATTACTAGGATAAGGCCTAGGATTAAAATTTCCTGTATATGCGTTGTTACCAAAATTATTCCTACCAACAAAATTCACATCCATAGATTCATTATTATTCTTAATCAAAGTAGACAAGGGCATATCATTAGGATCACAAGAAACACTCTTAGTAGCAAATGATTTCATAAGTTCATCCATCTTTCCACTCAAAACATTAATTTCTTCTATGGCATGCACCTTTTTATTAGTAGATCTTTCAGTATGCCATTGAGAATAATTAACCATAATATTATCTAGGAGTTTAGTAGCTTCTCCTAAAGTGATTCCCATAAAAGTGCCTCTCGCAGCCGAATCTAAAATATTTCTAGAAGCAAAATTCAATCTCGCATAAATTTTTTGTATAATCATCCACAAATTCAAACCATGAGTAGGGAAATTATGTATCATTAGTATCATCCTCTCCCAAGCTTGTGCAACATGTTCATGATCAAGTTGCTTAAAATTCATAATATCGTTTCTAAGGGAGATGGTCTTAGCGGAAGGAAAATACTTAGAGATAAAAGCATCTTTGCACTTGTTCCAAGAATCAACACTATTTTTAGGCAAAGACGAAAACCAAGCTTTAGCACGATCTCTAAGCGAAAAAGGAAATAGCTTCAACTTAACAATATAATTGTCCACATCTTTATTCTTTTGCATATCACACAAATCAACGAAGCTATTTAGATGGGTAGCGGCATCTTGACTAGGAAGGCCGAAAAACGGATCTTTCATGACAAGATTCAGCAAAGCGGCATTAATTTCACAAGATTCAGCATCGGTAAGAGGAGCAATCGGAGTGCTAATAAAATCATTGTTGTTGGTATTGGTAAAGTCACACAATTTAGTGTTATCTTGAGCCATCGTGACAAGCAAGCAATCCAACACACAAGCAAACAAAAATCAAGCTGGCAAAAAGAGGCAAATGGAGAAAGAGAGGGAGGATAGAGAGAGAGGGCGAATAAAACGGCAAGGGTGAAGTGGGGGAGACGAAAACGAGAGGAAAATTGCAAACAATGTAATGCGGGAGATAAGGGTTGTGATGGGTACTTGGTATGTTGACTTTTGTGTAGACTCCCCGGCAACGGCGCCAGAAATCTTCTTACTACCTCTTGAGCACTGCGTTGGATTTCCTTGAAGAGGAAAGGATGATGCAGCAAAGTAGCGTAAGTATTTCCCTCAGTTTTTGAGAACCAATGTATCAATCAAGTAGGAGGCTACGCGCGAGTCCCTCGTACCTGCACAAAACAAATAACTCCTTGCAACCAACGGGATAAGGGGTTGTCAATCCCTTCACGGTCACTTACAAGAGTGAGATCTGATAGATATGATAAGATAATATTTTTGGTATTTTTATGACAAAGATGCAAAGTAAAATAAAAGCAAAGGAAATAACTAAGTATTGGAAGATTTAATATGATGAAGATAGAACCGGGGGCCATAGGTTTCACTAGTGGCTTCTCGCAAGAGCATACGTATTTTACGGTGGGTGAACGAATTACTGTTGAGCAATTGACAGAATTGAGCATATTTATGAGAATATGTAGGTATGATCATGTGTATAGGCATCACGTCCGAGACAAGTAGACCGACTCCTGCCTGCATCTACTACTATTACTCCACTCATCGACCGCTATCCAGCATGCATCTAGAGTATTAAGTTCATGAAAACAGAGTAACGCCTTAAGCAATATGACATGATGTATAGGGATAAATTCATGCAACAATACAATATGTGCCTTGCTACCCCTAATGTCACTTGGAAAGGACACCGCAAGATTGAACCCAACTCTAAGCACTTCTCCCATTGCAAGAAAGATCAATGTAGTAGGCCAAACCAAACTGATAATTCGAAGAGACTTGCAAACATAACCTATCATACATAAAAGAATTCAGAGAAGATTCAAATATTGTTCTTAGATAATCTTGATCATAAACCAGCAATTCATCTGTCTCAACAAACACACCGCGAAAAGAAGATTACATCGAATAGATCTCCACAAGAGAGGGGGAGAACATTGTATTGAGATCCAAATAGAGAGAAGAATCCATCTAGCTAATAACTATTGACCCGAAGGTTTGAAGTAAACTACTCACACTTCATCGGAGAGGCTATCGTGTTGATGTAGAAGCCCTCTGTGATCGATGCCCCCTCCGGCGAAGCTCCGAAATAGGCCTCAAGATGGGATCTCGTGGATACAGAAGGTTGCGGCGGTGGAATTAGGTTTTTGGCTCCGTATCTGATCGTTTGGGGGTACGTAGGTATATATAGGAGGAAGGAGTACGGCGGTGGAGCAACAAGGGGCCCATGAGGGTGGAGGGCGCGCCCCCCTACCTCGTGGCTTCCCTGTTGGTTGCTTGACGTAGGGTCCAAGTCTCCTGGATCTTGTTTGTTCCAAAAATCATGTTCCCGAAGGTTTCATTCCGTTTAGACTCCGTTTGATATTCCTTTTCTTGGAAACCCTAAAATAGGCAAAAACAGCAATTCTGGGTTGGGCCTCCGATTAATAGGTTAGTCCCAAAAATAATATAAAAGTGGATAATAAAGCCCAATAATGTCCAAAACAATAGATAATATAGCATGGAGCAATAAAAAATTATAGATACGTTGGAGACGTATCAACACCGAAGTGGGAAGGCCCTTAACGGGTAATACGAGTCACCAGGCCTCGCGCAGTCCGCTTGGAGACTGAAGATGGCATTCCGGTGAGCAACACCTGGAATATTGAACACCTTCGTAAGTTTTACCCCTAAGGCCTGGTTGGCGGGAGCCCCGGCAACCCCTGTTTCGTACTACCTTGCCGCCGAGGCATGTAACCCTATGTACGGAGCCAGGCGCAGACCCTGTGCGCAGTCAGGGAAAAGGATTCCCTTAGTATGTATAGTTTCCTATCGATTTCCATGTTTGTGTATAAACGTATATGCATGCTTGTCCAGGGTATTGTACTGCTTTTTGGTTCCAGTAAATGTTAGTGAAGAACTGAGGTTTCGTGCTTTTGTCCTCACTTCTTTCCAGTCACGGCAAAGATGCGCGATCCCGTCGAGGACCCGGCTTCGGCAGGAAGTTGAAAAGACCGCCCGGCACGGCGATCCCCGGCAAACCAAACAGATAAAGTTTACCTCTTGCCCATTCATATTTGTAACATGTGACTTGTGCATTAGAAAACCTCGCCACTCATATTTAAGGACTCGGGGGCTCCCATTTCCGACTCGAACGCTGCTTCGGTCAGAATGGTCGTGGTGACCCTTGTCAAAAAGAGGTGGACGGGGGGCTGGGCCCTTTGTCTGTAGCCCGGCAAATGTGATTCTCCGGCAGGCGCAAGGGGCACCGGCAAGGAGGCTTGCTGAAAGGACTCATTTATTTACACTAGGAAGGCATTTCGCCTCCGCACGAACGTACACGTGCACTAGTTACCGGCAGGGCTAGACTTTTTCATTAATATGCTGATGCAAGTACAAAGGTTACAGGATACAAGCATGGGCTCGAGAGATTACATTATATAGAAATTAAGATTTGCAAGTGCCTACAATTTAAGGAAAAAGATAGGTTCCTCGTGATCTCCGTTCTTGCCCCTTTCCTCCTAGGTGCGGCAGGTGAAGGCAAAGGAGAACGGCAGGGAGCGTGCCGATGGAGAGCTTGACGAGGAAGACCCTCAGCAGGGCGCGGGGCCGAGGGAGGGGGCAGCACAGTCAGTTGGAGTCAGATTCGACGTCCTCCCGCCTGACGCCCTCGTCGTTGTTGTCGTTGTCCTCCTCGTCACTCCCGCTCAAGGAGGAGGGTTCGCCGTCGGAGGAGCTCTCCGCACAACACCTTAAGCGAGTTCCCAAGAGCCCGAAGACCTTGACGGAGAGCAGGCCGTCCTCCATCAATTTAAATTGGAGGACGAGCCCCTCCGATAGGCTATGGGCATGGGCGAAGGTCTTCCATCCACGGCGAAGATACATAACATGAGAGGCTGGGAGATCGACGTCGACCTGCATGCTGCCATTCCCGCAGCCCCTCATGTGCATCCCTAGAGCCTGAGGCGGATCAAGCTCCATCTACCGAGCAAACGGAGTGGGGAGACAAAGACGGCCACACGCAGGCCCACGTAGCCTGACGTAAAACTCGCCGGGCTAGTCTCCGACATGGCCCTCCATTGGAAGGGACGCAGGCGGAGGCGAAGCTGGTGCGCCGCCCCATCCTCCTCCTCCCCGAGTGCCATGACGGCCTCGGCCTCGCCCCCTCCCTCTCCCTCTCAGGGTCGGCTCCACCGCCATGAGCTCTTGGGAAGGAAGGGCATGTTGTCGAGCGGAGGCCCTCGTCGCCGCCGTCAGAGCACCAGCACGCCCTCTCGCCATGACCAAGGGAAGGAAGGAGTCGAGGCGGATGAGATGAAAACTGAAGGATTGAAGGATGCTGTCCGCCTCCCCTCCCTCTTATAAAGGGGCGTGGCCGAGGCTCGGCCGCTACGCTCGACCAATCCGGCCGCCAAGAGGCGCAGGGAATCGGGGCCGACCCGCTGCTCCAATCAGCGACGACCCAGTTTTCCCACCTCGACATTATGTCATGTTCCCTCCGCATCCACCACCTACCCTCCTCGGGGCATGAAGGACATGTGGCAAGCGAACCGGAATCAAGAGGACGACTGAAGCAACCACATTCCACCCCGTGACCGTGTAGCGCGGGCACCTTGAAGGCCGTGGCCCTAGTCCACTTGGTAAATGAGTCGTGCCCCTATGTTTTCCTCCCTTTTCTGGGAAAGGCGCGGGCCGCCTCTTTACCATTTACTGTGATGTGACGCATGAGGGAAGCAATTGCCCCACGCATGACCCCCACGTTGTGCATTCAACGCGGATCGTGGGGAAGTGCGATGGGCGAGGGAGTTACGGTAGTAAAACTCGGCCCCGCATGCCCGCACACAGTTTTGGGCCTAGCCCAACAACGCGTCGCGCTTATGTATGGCCCAGGCCCAGGGGCTCCTGTCGGTGCACAAAAGGAGGGGGTCCTATTTTGTACCCCTTTACTTGTGCGCGAGCAGTTGGAGTCGCGCCTACGGCCACACCTAGCGGGGCAGAGGAAGGAAGCAAAGCCACAAGACAACCAGAACAACGCCAAGACAGAAACATGAAGAGCAGAGGGGCGAGGTGGACTCCCACGGCAAGGCCCTTGCCGTGGCGGCCTCCGCAGCTCCGGCAAGAACCTTGTCTGGGCAACTTGCCCAACACCAACATCGTAGCCACCCTTGAGCCTGTGAGTTCCAACGCCATCGACAGTATTGAAACCAAGGCTCGAGAAGTGCATGCATGGTGGCATGAAGATCTTTGTGGAAACCAGAAGCACACGAGACTAGATGATGACCAGAAGACGACGATCCTCGGCAAGATCCTTGCCAAGAATACCCATGAGACCCCCGGCAAGACCCTTGCCGGGGATGACCAAGATGTCATGGCAAGACCCTTGCCGGGGCCTAGGCAAGACTCTTGCCGAAAACATCCACGGGGTCGTAGCCAGGCCCACGTCTGCCAAGACTCCACCACATTCCCATGCAGCTGCTAGCCCACCAGCTAGGCAGGCACCTACATGGTGACTAGCGGCCTCTTGGCCGACTCGATAAGCACCTGCGTGGTGGCATGCAGATCTTTGTGAAGATTCAGCCACCGCACCAACTCAGCAGCCAGCCAACATGGCACTACACGCCTCATCAGTTCGGACACGCGTCCAAGCCAGGCGAGGCGGCGACAGCTGGGACGAGCTTCCTTGTCGTCCCCAATAAATCAAGAAGGGCACGTCGGCAGCGCATTAAATGTGTTTATCCTACGGTGCCAAGAGATAGACTCGATTACTGTATACCTTTCCACCTCCTGTGTGCCACTGTGGCAGCCCCTTCTGACTATAAAAGGAGGTCCAAGGCGTACTGGAGAAGGATTCAGATTTTTTGGATGATGTATGCATCATAGCTAGTTCAAGAACTCAAGAACACTCAAATATACACCAAACCAGGACTAGGGTATTACGCATCCTTGCGGCCCGAACCTGGGTAAACGATCCTCGTGCTGGCTTCTAGACCCGCTCTTTGCACAACCTCGCGCCCGCCAACCATAGCAAAAAGGGATCCCAGTGATCCCATAGGTGTCGTTTCCCCGGACACTATGGGAAGAATTAATGATGTTCTTATTCTTGAAAATAGGAATTATGTGCCCATAGATTTTATTGTTCTTGATATTTATTGCAACTCGTCTTGTCCAATTATTCTTGGTAGACCGTTTTTATGCACTATCGGTGTCGTGATTGCTATGAAAGAAGGCAATATTAAGTTCCAATTTCCTTTGAGGAAGGGTATGGAACAGTGCCCTAGAACAATAATTAGGCCACCATATGAATCAATCATGAGGGCATCTGATGGATCTCGAAACAAAGATGACAAAACATATATCCTTGCTTTATGCCTAGCTAAGGGAGTAAAACTATAGCGCTTGTTGGGAGGCAACCCAATGAATAAAATTTATTTTTGCTTTTCACTTTTTGTTATTGAGTGTTAGCACAATTATGCTACTATTATGATTGTGTTTTTTGTGTTTTAATTAGTGTTTGTGCCAAGTAAAGCTTTAGGATCTTCTTGGGTGATAGTTGTTTGATCTTGCTGGAAAAAACATAAACTTTTGCACTCGCGAAAATAATATTCATTTTAACCACAGAGTGATAAAATACCAATTCCTTTTGACGTAGATTAATATGCAAATTTCACAGGACGTCCTAATTTTTCAGAGTTTTTGGAGTTAAAGAAGTATTCGAAATATCCAGATTGCTACAGACTATTCTGTTTTTGACAGATTCTGCTTTCTTTGCGTTGTGTGCTTGTTTTGATGGCTCTATGGTTTTCTTTGATGAGTTTTTGCCATTGAAAAGTTGGAACACAGTAGAAAGGAAGAGGAGAAGCCTAGTTCTTAATCCCCGTAGAAAGGAAGAGGTTGACGCAGATCAGAAGGGCATACGGTATAAGGAGTAAAAAGAGCCATACGTTTCCTTCCACAATCAATTCCCTTACATAACTAAAGCATTTCTAGACAAGACTTCGACCAGTTTGGCTTGGTAATCCTACAGGCAGTCAGGCTCTGATACCAAAGCTGTCAGGAACCCGATACTAAGTCACACCGACCTAGCATGTAACACATCATATCACTTTGCGGCCTCATGCACGGTATTCCCACGGGTTCCACCATACCTGGCCCGGGACCGTTTGCGCCTTTTGGCTCACGTATATGATAGTGTCGCCATCATCCACATGACAGAGAACCCGCGCCGACATGACTAGTCGCAAACCCAAAGTGGCACTAACTTACAGGGACAGGCATACATGACCCAGCAACGAACGTGTCGGTCATCAACATGTGAACCCAAGTCGTAGCAAGCTACAAGGACTTAAAGGAACAACGCGTGACATTTCCCCAAAGGGATAGACACAGGAACGAAGAAGGACACATGCTGGCCAGCTGAAGTGTTCCGGAGCAGTAGCAAGCTACCATGGCTCAGTGGAAGCACTAGGAGACATTTCCCGGTAAGAGAGGCTACCAAGAATAAACAACTAGGTTGTCGGATCCCACATACCAAGCATTTCAATAACATACACACAATATGCCTGATATGTGCAAATACAATATGGCATCACAACAAAACTCTATGACTCAAAGTATTTATTCATAAGACTCCGAAGAGTCGGATATTACAAACATGGGTCACATGACCCAACATACAGAGCATATAGGCAACGAAAGCATAACATGTCTGAGTACAGACAACTACAAATGGAAAAGGCTGAGAAGCCTGACTATCTACACTACCTTCCCAAGGTACAAGATCGTAGTTGAGGTAACAAGCTAAACATCGAAGTCCACATGGATCTACTAGTGAGAGTGAAGTCTCTCTACAAAAACATAAATTAAGCAAACGTGAGTACAAATGTACCCAGCAAGACTTACATCAGAACTAGATACATATGCATCAGTATCAACAAAGGGATAGTGGGGTTTAACTGTAGCAAGCCAGCTTTGACTCAGTGGCTATCTTGAACTACGTCTGCAAGTAACTCTTTTGAGGTGGCGCACACGAGTCCACATATTCACCAAAAAAATACACCACTATGGATCCGCTCCTGTCTCCCTACGAGAAAGCCATCCATAGCACTCACGCTTATCTTGCGCATTTTAGAGTATCCACTTTCACTTATCGTACGCGGTTATTCGGATAGATTATTTATAACCCTGCAGGGGTGTACTTCTTCACACACGCTCACGCCACTTACCACCATGTACACGTCGTGTATCTTGGCAACCTTCAAGCGGAAGCCTGGCGAGGGAGTCGGCCACGACCTGACTAACCACACAAGTCTCTAGTCCAGGTTTAGCGCCTATTCCGGTTCCATCCGCAAGGACATCCGGCCATGGTGTCCTCAACGGCCCCAAATGATGTGTACAGGGTTCCCGGGTCACCAAATGGGCGACTCGGTACACCGGGCCACATGCCTACCGCATCACATCCCACCCCTCTAGTCAGCGCTGCGCATGGCCTCCAACATACTACAAACACCAAAAACTAGTTGCAACTCCTGGATAGAGATCAAGGCGATTAATAAGTCGAGAGGGGCACTTAAGCATTCCAATGCGTGGTAGTAGTTGTTCATGCATCACAAACACAAAACTTAGTTCCTGAGGACGACAACCCACCATGTACTCCTACATGGCCTCTCACCGCTACCTTTACCAAATCGTGTTCACACACTTAACTCTCAATACTAGGACATGTTCACCACATTCCAATTCATCCCCGATGAATCAGACCTGAATCAACTCTAAGCAGTAGCAGGCATGACAACAAGAATGAATGAGTAGACACATCAGGGCTCAAACAACCCCTACTCATGCTAGTGGGTTTCATCTATTTACTGCGACAATGACAGGTCATGCAGAGGAAAGGGGTTCAACTACCGCAGCAGGTAACACTTGAAGCGTTGTTTTCCTAATGCAGTAAAAGAGAGCAGAAGCAAGAGAGTGGGATTTTATCGGAATGAACAAGGGGGTTTTGCTTGCCTAGCACTTCTAAAGATGATATAGCTCTTCAGTGTCATCGAACTCATCGCCGGAACATATGTCCGAGGGGGAACAACCACTGGCAAATAAGAGGGAACACAATCAATGCAATGCAACAATATGATGCCTGAATGTCACATGGCAATATGTTTTGATTTGAGCTAATGCAGCTAGCAATGATTTAAATGGAGTTGGTTTGAAAGCTAAATTCAAATTCAAACTCCATATGTGAAAGTTCATATGCCATTTATATGATTTGTCCTAAACAGCAGCCATAAGTTGGTCTAACATGCATGAAAATGGTACAGATGGAAAGATTGGATTTTTCTGATCATTTTTCATATATAAATAATTTCATTTGGAGTTACGGTTTATTTTATATGATTTTTAGAAGTTTAGGATATTTTCTAAAAATAAATAAATCGTTTAGATTTATTTAAAATCTAGAAAAGTGATTACTGCATCAGCATTAAGTCATACTGACGTCACCTAGTCAACAGACCGTTCTAGGTCAAACCTGACCTGTGGGTCCAGCACGTCAGTGTGACAAGGCAGGATTAGACGCTGGTCAGTGGGGCCAGGTCAACACTAACGTGGCAGGGTCAAACAAACATGTGGGGCTGGCTAGGTTAATCTAAACTAAGCAGGAAATAAATCCTGAGTTAATTAGGGCATGGGGCCCATATGTCAGTGAGAGAGGGGGTTAATTAACTGGGTCATCGGTGGCTAATGACAGCGCCACGATCATGTCGGAGACCAGCCGGCGGCGACCACAGGACACGGCGGGGGCACGACGGACTTGCACTAGAGGCATCGGCTTGGCACGCTGAGGGCACCAGGGCATAGCCCTTGCTTGCCCGCATTGAGCAACAGTGGATTTGGTCGTGGGGGTCGCCGGAATCGGCACTGACGATGAGGTTTGCGGCGGCAGCAGGTCGGGCTTGTGCGGGCACGACGCTGCAGCACGAAAGGGAGCTAGCTTGGCTGCGTTTTAGGTTCGTAGCAACGCGGGGAGCATGTACGCGGGCTCGGACGTGAGGTTTGTCCTCTGCAACAACGGCGATGACATGGATGGCGGCGATGAGCTCACGTCCATGGTTGTGAGCGAGGCTAGCGAGCGGGAACGAGAGAGGGATAAGAGGGGTTCAACGCGGAAGCTCACAGGGATTCCGGTGGAGCAAACAGCATGGACGGGGAAGCTCTGGGCGACGCAAATCAGACGACAGTGGTCGTCAAGGTAGAGGACGAAGATTGCGATGTTGCGGTCGACTGTGGCCTTCTCCGATTGCTTGTATCGTCGTGAATATAAAGAAGAGTCCGGCAATGGTATGTGACCCATCGGTGAAGCCTGGGGTGCATGGTGGCTAAGGTGAACGGCGACGGCGCTCTTGCGTGCTCACGGCGGTTGCATGGAAGAGAGAGCGGAGGAGGGGGAGGAGGTGCAGGGAGAGAGGGGAGATGGCTGGAGAGCTGCGTGGCGGAGCCAGAGACATCCAGGGCGTCGGGGACGCAGGCAGCTAGGCAGGAGTTGGCGGGGCGCGTGCCGGCGGGCTGTGGCGATGCGCCTCTATCCTTCTGTCAAAGGAGGAAGAAGACCGGCGAGCCCCTGGTGGGCTGGGCAAGAACAGGAGCTGGGCTGGCTCTGCTGCAGGTAAGAAGCCCAGGTAAACTCTTTCTCTATCTTTCCTTCATTCTAGTTTCTATTTTCTATTTTTCTGTAATTGTTTTGGCTTTATTAAAAATGCCAGAGTATGTTCAAAAATCCTGAAAATATTTGTGGGAACTGCTTGGATTATTTCCAACATCCCTCATTTACCTTCAAGATTATTTGGACATTTAAAATATTTTATAGAATTTAAATGTCCAAATTCAAATACTTATGCATTAATTCAAAAATCCAGAGTGTCCTAGAGAAGTGTGCACCATTTTTGGCAGACGTTCTAGACCAATTCAAAAATGATGGACATTAATGAAGGGCATTTTGGGTTCATTGAAAAGATTTAATTTTGACCGTAGTTGAATTCATTTGGTTCTAGGGTTTCAACATCCCCAATTCAAATTAATTTGAATTTAACATGATGCATGGATGCTCACAGATGCAACTAACTACTAGCAATTCAAGGGCTGTGACAACTCACCCCCCCACTAAATAAGAATCTTGTCCCGAGATTAAAGACGTGAGGTAAGAAGACAGAGGGGACACAAGCTAACACAATCTTCATCATCCAGGTTGCAAATCATAAGAACGTTGATTTGATCATCATCTTTGTCTCGACGTCTTGCTCTGAGAACTCCATCCAACATGACAACGAGAAGAGAGGGAGAATTTTAGAAGAATCGAACTTCTTGAGGTTCGAGCAACTTAGGATCATCTCAATGATCACAAGATCAACTCACGAAATGAGACGTATAAACATCTCTAGAGCTAACAGGCAAACCATGCATCAAGAGGGACGGAAGAAACAATTTGACAAGGGTTTCAAAGTAGCGAGGAAACAATTACCATGATCCTATAACGGGGCACCTTGGAGAGGTGACTCGCAGAATTATTCTCTTAAATGGCAAAAAGAATTACTTTTGATACCTAGATCATTGAAACTCTTTATACCAGCCTAAGGCAAATCACAATCGATCGTTTGGCGTAGTTCAAAGGAATGGCATATCCGGATTCGAATGGATGATGTGGACTACCTGGTTGAAGACAACGCGATGGATGATTTCTGCTTATCATCGAGAATGGATATGACCCCGGGTAAGCCCACTTTTGAAGATGATCTTGAATAACAATTACTGAAAAGGCAGACTATAGTAATATGGCACAATGGCGGGTGCTAGCTGGGAACAAAATGCAAATGATGGGTATGATCCAACCATCATATCTGCCTGAGATTCAGATCTGGTTGGTAACGGGATATTTCAGACAACATGTCTGGAAAAGAAAGTGATGCAGAGCATCCCACGATCATCCTCATGGACGCATCTACACCTCCGACGACACCACTTGGACCAATGACAACAGCCCGAGCGAAGGCTATCGAAGATAAGGTGAACACACTCCTCTCCGAACTACCACTTACTGTGCATGAGACTTGGCTACTACCTCAAGCGGAAACCCTATGTGTGATCAGGTGCTTGGAGGAAAGCCATGGACCAACTACACTCAACGGACAAGACGGTGAGGACACCAAGCTCTATGGACAAGAAGAAGGAGTGGTCGAAACTCCCAGGTTCCGGACGACCAGCGAACTACGGACGTCCGACAACCTCCAGGCACCGGACGACCGGCCCTCTCCGGACGACCGGCACACCCACACCCGAGCCGAATCTATGACTTTCCGAAGCCATCCGGACGAGCGACGCCACGGACGCGCGACCCCAACCGGATGTCCGACCGAAGCCCACCCGAGCCGAATCTACGGACGTCCGACGAGCACCGGATGTCCGGACCCTCGCGAGCCTCTGGATGACCGGTAACTCCCGGACATCCGATGCCTTGTGATGTTTGCATGCTGGGCCGTAGCCCATGTACCCCTTCGACCTCTAAGACTATATATAGACCTTCTCCTCCTCTTTTATAGGGTCAGCAAAGGATTAGCTCATATTTTGTGTGAGAGCTTTGCTCATCCACTTGGTTACCTTCTCCTCGGAGATAGCGCCTCCTCGAAGAAGATCCCCCAAGTGGGTTCAAGACCCCTTCATGGGAAGAACCTCAAGACCTCCTTGCGGAGAAGATCTTGCTACTTGTATCGTCCTTAGTTGACCGTGGATCATGTGATCTCTTGTGTACCCGAAGATCTAGCATATGTGTGACTATTTCTTATTGGTTTAGTGATTCTCTCGTGTTTCCCCTTGTGTTTCCCCTCGTGTTCTTCGTGTTGATCGCGGAATCCGCTCCTTTCATGAAAGATCGGCCTCTAGGGTTCCTACCCTACATCATCTAGGTATTAGAGCCACGTTGATCATGATTTTGGACCCTCCCCATTGTGTTTCTAGTCTTGTTTTTATTGATTTTGTTCCTAATTCAAAAATTCCCCACAAAAATAGCCCCAAATTGTTTTGCGATTTTTTGGTGTGATGAAATTTTGTTGGATTTGATCCTTGGATTTGCTTTGCCTTGAGTGGATCTAGCTTTTCCCTTTTGTCTCCACCTTGTCCATCCATGAAATCGCCCAGATTCAACGACTTTCGACCTCTCCATCACGAAACCTTGTTGTTCATCCTGTTCCTAAATTTCGCCCAGGCACCGAACGTCCGACAGCCTCCAGACGTCCGACGAACGGACGACCGTAAACCCCCAGCACCACCATTGCTTATCCGTTTTGCACTCTGACTCGTTTTGCAACTTTGTGCTTTGAGAATTTGAATTGCGGTTCCGTGTCCAATTGTGTTTCAGCTATTTACGTACGGTTCGACATCAACATCACTGCCGCTCATCTTCTCCACGGACGCGTCATCGACTACAACCGCTACACCATTTTGACACCATACCGTAAGAGAGAACGGTAACATCATCTTGGTATTGGTTACATCATTCCTGCCATTACATTGATAGCCATCATAGCCTTACTCCTTTGCATCTCTTACCCATCGAGACTAGCCTTTGAGTATTGCTGCCAACATGACTTTTGCACATTAGTAATCATACTTCCCATAGCATAATACATCATTGGTGCATATCTTGGTATCATCGCTTGTGTCACAACGTTGTCATCGCATACACAATTGCTATCTTGGTTCGTGAAGCATTGCAAGAGAAAAGAGCTCAAGCAACAAGGAGCCAAACAAGCTTTTAAGCAAAAGGAAAAGATAAGCAAAGAGCTTTTAAGCAAGAACCATAGCATCATACAACATTAAGATTGTCATACTAGATCATCTTTCATCATATCATCGAAGCACCATACATAGAGCATACTTGGGATAGAAGTCGTTGCATTTTTTTTGCTTAGTAGGTTGTGCACAAGTCTTCGCATCCGCCTATTGTGCAATCGTGCTAACGTCTCTCTATTGTCGTGCAACAAGAGCACTTTCGTGGATTCCACATTTTGGCTCATCCTTGGTTGAACGTCCCCACTTATGTCTTTGTGTGTGTGTTTCCGTGCACCTTATATTGCTTGGTCTACTTGTTGCATTGCAAACTTGCGAATCTTTTCCAACATTATTGAAGCTCACTAACAATTGCATCAAATTTTGTGCCACCATCCTAACCAAGCTCCACCATAAGCTTTTACTTGTGTAGGCGTGAGAAACCGAAAAGAATTGGTACCAATTGTGCTATTTCCTTGTTCCACATTGCAGTGATCATTGATCCACCTTCAACTTCGGTCAAGGTACATTTGGTATATGTTCTTCTCTTTCTCCCACTCACATATTTCTCTTGGAATGATGGATAGTCCAAGTACTTCTACCAACCCACTCTTCATTGGGCAATACGACGACATGAACTCCTACGTCACCAAGAACCACCTCTTTGGTGCACAACGTGCTTTGCATCAAGAGCAACAATCAATGAGTGAATGCATCGACAACCTCGCCACCGACTTGCGACTCTCTGAGCAACGTACAAGAGACTACTTCGACCACAAGCATGACAATCACAAGCAAGAGAATGACGCAAGAAGGGACGAGATTTGTGCTTTATTGCTGAACCGTTCTTCTTCCACTTCGTCCTCATCAAGACGGAGCCCCTCAAGTCGACACTCCGACTTTAACGTCTCCGGCTCAAGTACACCGACATCGAACACTCTTTGACGTGTCGGGTGCAATGATAGTCAAGCAAGCCTCAATCCTCTACGCGACACCGACTCTCAAGAGCACCGACACCGTCAAAACCAAGCTACCTTTGCACAAGAACGAGAACGGCAACGACAACGCCAACACGAAGAGGAAGAGTGAGCGCGTCTACACCAAGATGCACAAGATGCCGAGGCACAATGCCAAGAACAACAACTCCGTGAAGCTCAAGCACTTGAGGCACAACGTGCCCTTCGAGATTCAAGTCGCACCATCGCCACACGCAATCGCCATCGGCGTGAACAAGAAGAAGCACTTCGCAAAGAAGTTCAAGAGAGGATTTACCAATCACGTGCTCATCGTCAAGTTCCTCAAGTTCGTCCTCGAGCTCAACAAGCCCCTCCACAAGCTCCACAAGAACATCAAGTTCACCAAGAGCATGAAGACAATGGACATCCTCCACAACAAGAGCAACACGAGGTTGACAAACCTCCTCGCCAAGAGCAACACGAGTTGGACAATCCTCAACAACATGGGCGTCATCATCCCCGACCCCAACACAATGAAGAGCAACGCTACGACAAGCTAAAGTTCACCATGCCCAAGTTCAATGGAAGCAACGATCTCGAAGAGTACCTTTCATGGGCATTGAAGGTCGACAAAATCTTCCGCTTGCACAACTATGAAGAAGAGAAGAAGATCGCAATGGCATCCCTTGAGTTCCAAGACTATGTCCTCATTTGGTGGGAACAAGTCATCGAGCGCTGTGAGGCAAGAGGTGAACCACCCATCACTACTTGGGTGCAAATGAACGATGTCATGAGAGCACGCTTCGTGCCTACCTACTAAAACTACGACCTCTTCAAGAAACTCCAACTACTCAAGCAAGGAACCAAGAGCGTTGAAGAGTACTACAAGGAAATGGAGATTGCAATGATACGAGCCAATGTCACGGAAGATGATGAGCAAACTATGGCACGTTTCTTGAATGGACTCAATCATCCCATCAAGAAGATCGCCGACTTCCATCCATACTCGAACCTCATCGAGCTAGTGCATCAAGCTACCAAAGCGGAACGTAAAGTGCAAGAAGACTTCAAGTATGCCAAGTTCTCATCCAAGTCATACGGCTTCTCCAACACCCAACCTTCGACGACTCCACCACCTTCAACATCAACAAAGCCTTCTACAGGCAACATCGACAAGTCAAGTTACAAGAAAGTTTCGTAAACCCCAAGTCATCCTCCTACAACAAGAAACTTCAAGCCGAGAGCTTCATCGTCATCTACCCCAACCGATGAGACCGTCAAGACAAGTTCCTTCAAATGCTTCACTTGTGGAGGCCGAGGCCACAAGTCCTTTGCGTGTACCTACGCAAGCGAACCATGATCCTCAATGATGATGGTACATACGACTCCATGAGCGAAGGAGAAATGGAAGCACTTGAGCAAGTCGCCATGCACCGGCAAGTGAACGATGAAGAGGAACAAGTCTTTTGCGATGAAGATTCAAGTCCCGCTCTAGTTGTCTCCAAGGTCTTGACTCTTCAACATCACCAAGAAGAAGACCAAAGATGCAACATATTCCATACCAAGGCCGGCATCGATGGAAGGTCCCGTCAAGGTCATCATCGATGGAGGGAGTTGTCATAACTTAGCAAGTGAAGAACTTTGCTCCAAGATCCAATTGCCCAAGACGAAGCACCCACATCCCTACAAGGTTCAATGGCTTAGCGACTCCGGCACTATCCAAGTCGAGCATCGAGTACAAGTCCCCTTCAAAATTGGCGCCTACGAAGACACTTTGGAGTGTGATATCGTTCCAATGACCGTTTGCCACCTTCTTCTTGGAAGCCCATGGCAATTTGATAGAGGTATCATCCACAACGGCTGAACAAACCACTACATCTTCAAGATGAAAGGAAAGGAGTACGTACTTCGTCCTATGTCTCCAAGCCAAGTGATCGCCGACAAGCAAGCCACCCATCGTGGAGAGAATGGTGAGAGAGCGAACCACCAAAACGAGAGTGAGCACCACAAGCCCAATTCGAGTGCCTCCATGACGAGCGACAAGAAGAACTTAGTTCTATTTGCCACCAAAAGTGAGATACGAGGAGTGTGTGAGAACCCATCTAGTGTCCTACACTATGTCCTTTTGTGCAAGGATGACGCACCAAAAGCTAATAACTCTCACGCTCTACCTTTAGTGTTGTCTTCTCTTTTGCAGGAATTCCAAGATGTTTTCCCCGACGAGCTACCTCCGAGACTACCTCCACTATGAGGCATCGGGCACCGCATCGACCTCATCCCCGGAGCACCTCTTCCGAACAAAGCTTCCTACCATGTCAACCCCGAAGAAACCAAAGAAATACAAAGGCAAGTAAAGCATCTCATAGACCATGGACATGTGCGTGAAAGTTTGAGTCCTTGTGTCGTTCCAGTCATTCTTGTGCCAAAATGAGACGGTAGCTTTCACATGTGCTCCGATTGTAGACCTATAAATGCTATCACCATTCGATATAAGTATCCCATTCCATGCCTTGATGATATGCTTGATGAACTTAGCGGTGCCACTATATTTTCCAAAATTGATCTCAAAAGTGGTTACTATCAAATCTGTATACAAGAGGGTGATGAATGGAAAACCGCTTTCAAAACAAAGTTTGGTTTGTATGAGTGGTTAGTCATGCCTATGGGTCTATCATAAGCACCGGGTACTTTCATGTGTCTTATGAATCATGTCTTTCGCCCTTACATTGGTGAATTTGTTGTGGTCTACTTCGATGATATCCTTGTTTACAGCAAATCTCTTAAAGATCATGTCACCCATGTCTGAACCGTTTTGCAAACTCTTCGAAAAGAGCGTCTCTATGCTAACATGGAAAAGTGCCTTTTTGGCGTTGATAAGCTCGTTTTCTTGGGTTTTGTTGTTTCCTCTAAGGGTGTTCATGTTGATGAATCAAGATCAATGCTATTAAAACTTGGCCCAACCAACCAATTTGCAACAAGTGCGTAGTTTCCTTGGGTTAGCCGGTTTCTACCGTAGATTCGTGAAGGACTTTAGCACCATTGCTTCACCTTTGCATGCTTTGAGCAAGAAAAATGCGCCTTTTGTTTGGGGACCATCCCAAGATACCGCTTTCAATGAGCTTAAGAATCTGCTTACTCATGCTCCCATGCTCGCATTACCCAACTTTGACAAACCCTTTGAGATTCATTGTGATGCTAGTGGTAATGGCATAGTAGGTGTGTTAATGCAAGAGAAGCGCCCCATAGCTTACTTTAGTGAGAAACTCTCCGGAGCGCAACTCAATTACCCCATATATGACAAAGAGCTATATGCTTTAGTCCGCGTTTTGCATGAATGGGAACACTATCTTCGCCCTCATGAGTTTATCATTCATACCGATCATGAAATGCTCAAGTATCTTAAGGGCCAAACCAAGTTGAACAAGTGTCATGCTAAATGGAGTGAATTTACTAAGTCTTTTCCTTATGTCATCAAGTACATTAAAGGTAAAGAAAACATTGTGGCGGATGCCCTTTCCCGTATATGCATGCTTGTTACTCAACTTGCATTGGATGTCATTAGCTTTGAGCACATAATACTTGTATGAGCATGATCCTACTTTTGCTATTCCTCGTGCCAAATGTTTGACGCATACCTCTTGGGAACACTATTACATCAAAGATGGATATCTTATGAGAGCTAACAAGCTTTGCATCCCCAAGTCTTCTCTTCATTTGTTGCTTTTGCAGGAATCGCATGGAGGAGGACTAATGGGACATTTTGGACACGGCAAGACTTTCGCCACGCTCTCCAAGAACTACTATTGGCCCAAGATGTTTGGCGACGTCAACCACTTCACCAACTGATGATATACATGTCGCAAAGCTAAGTCTAAAGTTCAATCCCATGGCCTAGGACTCAAAATGGAAAGGATTCGGTATTTGTTGTTGTGGACCGATTTTCTTAGATGGCACATTTCATTCCTTGCAACAAGATAGACGATGCTTCACATGTTGCCAATCTCTTTTGTAGGGAAATATTGCGTCTACATGGAGTGTCAAAGACAATTGTCTCGGACCGCGACGTCAAGTTCCTAAGCTACTTTTGGAAGACCCTATGCACCAAGCTCGGAATCAAGCTACTCTTCTCCATGGCGTACCATCCACAAACCGACGGGCAAACGGAGGTGACCAATTGCACACTATCCACTCTACTTCGCATGCTCATCAAGAAGAACATCAAGGAGTGGGAAGAGTGTCTACCTATCACCGAATTCGCCTACAACCACGCAAGACACTCAACAACCGGCAAGTCCCCCTTCGAGGCCGTCTACGGATTCAACCCATTGTCACCATTGGACATTCTTCCTCTACCACTCCAAGAGCACATCAATATGTACGCAAGTGCACATGTGAATCACCTCAAGAAGGTGCATGAAGATACAAGGCACACCATCGAGCGTCAAGTACAATGACTTGCGACCAAGCTCAACATAAACAAGCAACCCATGGTCTTCAACATTGGTGATGTTGTGTGGCTACACCTTCACAAAGACCGCTTCCCCACCGAACGCAATTCCAAACATTTAACTCAAGTGGATGGACCCTTCAAGGTGCTTGCATGCTACAACAACAACGCTTACAAGATCGTCCTCCCACGCGACAACTACAACGTGAGCGACATCTTCAATGTCAAGGACCTCTCACCCTACCATGGTGATGAAGAATTTGATCCGAGGTCGGATCTTTCCCAAGGGAGGGGAGATGATGTGGAGCATCCTACGATCATCCCCATGGACACATCTACACGTCCAACGACACCACTTGGACCGATGACAAGAGCCCGAGCGAAGGCTATCGAAGATAAGGTGAACTCACTCCTCTCCGAACTACCACTTTCTATGCATGAGTCTTGGCTACTCCCTCAAGTGGAAACCCTATGTGTGATCAGGTGCTTGGAGGAAAGCCACGGACAACTACACTCAATGGAAAAGACAGTGAGGCTGCCAAGCTTTATGGACAAGAAGCACGATAGCTCGAAACTCCAAGGCTCCCGATGACCGGCGACCTACGGACGTCCGACGACCTCCAGGCACCGGACGACCGGCCCTCTCCGAACGACCGGCACACCCACAACCGAGCCGAATCTATGGATTTCCGAAGCCCTCTGGACGACTGACGCCCCGGACGCCTGACCCCGACCGGTCGTCTGACCGAAGCCCACCCGAGCTGAATCTACGGACGTCCAACGAGCATCGGACGTCCGGACCCTCGCGAGCCTCCGGACGATCGGTAACTCCCGGATGTCCGATGCTTGTGTGTTGTTTGCGTGTTGGGCCGCAGCCCATGTACCCCTTCGACCTCTAAGACTATATGTAGACCTTCTCCTCCTCTTTTTTAGGGTCAGCGAAGGATTAGCTCATATTTTGTGTGAGAGCTTTGCTCATCCACTTGGTTACTTTCTCCTCGGAGATAGTTCCTCCTCGGAGAAGACCCCCCAAGCGGATTCAAGACCCTTCACGGGAAGAACCTCAAGACCTCCTCACGGAGAAGATCGTGCTACTTGTATCGTCCTTAGTTGACCATGGATCGTGTGATCTCTTGTGTACCCGAGGATCTAGCATATGTGTGACTATTTCTTGTTGGTTTAGTAATTATCTCTTGTTTCCCCTTGTGTTTCCCCTCGTGCTCTTCGTGTTCATCGCGAAATCCGCTCCTTGCATGAACGATCGACCTCTAGGGTTCCTACCCTACATCAGAAAGGTAGCAACACAATTGACAAGATGACGTTGTGAGATTCTTGGGAAATGAACTATGATTGCAAGCTCCAAAACATGAGCTAGTTTTTCTACATGCATGTGAACATGTTGTCCAAGACAAGAATGACCACATAGTAGTCTTACGGCAAGCACTACCGAGTTTAGGTAGAAACCATCATTGAGGATATCGAAGTATTGCGCATTACCATGGATTAGCAGTTAACTTCTTTTCCTGGAACAAATCAATCAGTGGCTTGGTGTGCTAGGGATTTATATAGAATTAAGGTTGCAAGTCTCCAGACCACAGAACACTTCGCACATATGCATGACTGACTTGGGATGATTCCATAGGAAGAGAAACAAACTTTCTCAAATTCACGGCGGCAACTTACATCATATGCATGTGAATTATAGGAAGCCACTTCTTCCATAAAAACATAAATTTCATGAGCTAGCACGAAGAAAATTATTTCAAAAGTTTCCAACACTAACTTAGAAGTTCAACATGAATCGTGGACAAGATGAAAATGTTGTCAATGGGCTCAACAACAAACCATACATGCTTCCATATAGATGGAAGTCCACAATTAAGTGAACATGGTGATAGCATTGGTCAGACCAAAGGATATAATGATGTATGCTCGAGGAAACAACCACGAGTAAGATAACATTATGAACATCGTTGGTACTGATTTGATTTGACGATAGCCCATACTCAAATCAAAGTTTGGATAAGACAATAGATCCAACAACTGATCACGGAGATCAATTGATGAAGATATCATCTTTCTTCAACATACACACAAACACACAAGATATGCCTTTGGAGTGAACTAAGTGGATTAAGCTTTTATCTCCCAACTCTCCAAGTTGTTGTTTAGCTTAACCAATTAGGAGGTATCCAACACATATTCTTGGAGAAAAGGGTGGTTTACAAGAAAACCATTTGATCGCAGACTCAACATAATGGTCAGGGAACAACCTGGTAATACTTCCTATCCGGAAAATCATGAACCACTGTTATGTTATTAAGCTCGGCAACAATCTTGCTTCTCAGGGCAAGACGATATGATCAAAAGAGCAAGGGATTGACACAATCCTAACTCATTGATCGGAGAGTCCACCAGAAATAAGGACTGGGTAGCACGATCAATCTTAGGATGATGATTCAATAACCAGCATGCTAAGAGAGAGTATTGTCCATTAACTACCAAGCAACGAGATTGCTAGGACTATTGATTTCACACATCACAGTTCACTTGTCGACATTCCGGTTACAACAACACGGGGCCGAGGAATGAATAATGATGGCGAGAAGTATTACTGCGTCAAGAATTCATAAGAGGTGGTGCAATTCTCATGACAATCCTGACATAAAGGGGTAATACTCCAAAGTAGAACAGAACAAAAGTTGTTTTGGAATTTTGATCTGCGGAATACAACTGCTTTGACCCAATCCCAGAGATGGACGAGGTACTAGAGTTTATTTCTCCTAGTCATTCCGGAATAGAATGGCTTGACGAACCACAAGAGAAATAGGCATTGATGAACGATGCACGCATACTCTTGACTATCAAATGATAGACGGAGGTCAGAATACAACTAAAGAGAACAACTCAAAGGAATATATAATTTTCTGAGTTGTGGACGCATAGATTAGTATGTCGAACAAGTTCAACATATTTCTTCCGGATAACCCATGCAGAAGAGAAAGGACTGGCAGGTTCACAGTATAGAATCGAGACCTCATCAAGAGCACTCTGGTTGTGATCTTTTGGTTCAAAAGAACTTCTGCCGAGGATAGTTCACGGTATTGGAAGAATGATATACCATGGACCTTGAGGACTATCGAAAAGGTTACTAATATCCTAAAGGAACTAGCAAACACTCTCAACATGAAGTAAGTAGGGTGAATCTCGGGTTCAAGAACCCAGGAATAGAATGCCTACTAACTAAATGGCATCACGGGATGCTTTCAAGAGTGACGGCCAGAATCATCACACTGGGAACACAAAACATGGTTAGATTACTAGGTGATCCAATAAGACACCTGGGGTCATAATAATAGCTCCAACATATATGTTGAGGCAACAAAGTACCTCAACTATCCAATTAGTGTGGTTAAACTTGCCCAAAGAAACATCAGGAACGGGAAGAAAGATTTGCAAGTGCATCAGACTATTTAGAAACCTGGGATGACTCGGACAACATAACAGATGTAAATGCTCAAAAGATTTGAGACATCCTGCAAATTGGTGGCATAACCACTTAACATCACAATATCAAGGTTCTGAAATCAACTATCAACATACGGAAGTACTAGAACTGAACTGAGACTTGAATACATCAATCTTATAAGTCTAAGGATTAGTAACACATGACCATGATAGGAAGAAGCGAAGCCTAGTTCTTAATCCCTATAGAAAGGAAGAGGTTGACTCAGATCAGAAGGGGCACAAGGTATAAGGAGTAAAAAGAGCCTTATGTTCCCTTCCACAATCAATTCCCTTACATAACTAAAGCATTTCTAGACACGACTTCGACCAGTTTGGCTTGGTAATCATACAGGCAGTCAGGCTCTGATACCAAAGATGTCAGGAACCCGATCCTAAGTCACACTGACCTAGCATGTAACACATCATATCACTTTGCGGCCTCACGCACGGTATTCCCACGGATTCCACCTTACCTGGCCCGGGACCGGTTGCAACTTTTGGCTCACGTATATGATAGTGTCGCCAGCATCCATATGAAAGAGAACCCGGGCCAACATGACTAGTCGTAAACCCAAAGTGGCACTAACTTATAGGGACACGCATACATGACCCAGCAACGAACGTGTCGGTCATCAACGTATGAACCCAAGTCGTAGCAAGCTACAAGGACTTGGAACAACACATGACGTTTCCCCGAAGGGGCAGACACAGGAACGAAGAAGGACACATGCCAGCCAGCCTAAGTGTTCCGGAGTAGTAGCAAGCTACCATGGCTCAGTGGAAGCACTAGGAGACATTTCCCGGTAAGAGAGGCTACCAAGAATAAACAACTAGGTTGTCGGATCCCACACATAACAAGCATTTCAATAACATACACACAATATGCCCGATATGTGCAAATACAACATGGCATCACAACAAAACTCTATGACTCGAAGTATTTATTCATAAGACTCCGAAGAGTCAGATATTACAAACATGAGTCACATGACCCAACATACAGAACATACAGGCAACGGAAGCATAACATGTCTGAGCACATACAACTACAAATGGAAAAGGCTGAGAAGCCAGACTATTTACACGACCCTTCCAAGGTACAAGATCGTAGCTGAGGTAACAAGCTAAACGTTGAAGTCCACATGGATCTACTAGTGAGACTGAAGTCTCTCTGTAAAAACATAAATTAAGCAAACGTGAGTACAAATGTACCCAGCAAGACTTACATCAGAACTAGCTACATATGCATCAGTATCAACAAATGGATGGTGGGGTTTAACTGCAGCAAGCCAGCTTTGACTCAGTGGCTATCCTAGACTACGTCTGCAAGTACCTCTTTTGAGGTGGTGCACGCGAGTCCACATATTCATCAAATTAATACACCGCTATGGTTCCGCTCCCGTCTCCCTACGAGAACGCCATCCATAGCACTCACGCCTATCTTGTGCATTTTAGAGTATCCACTTTCACTTGTCTATGAACTACATAGGCAACCCAGAAGTCCTTTACGGCGGACGCGGCTATTCGAATAGATCATTTATAACCCTGCAGGGGTGTACTTCTTCACACATGCTCTCGCCACTTACCACCATGTACACATCATGTATCTCGGCAACCTTCAAGTGGAAACCTGGCGAGGGAGTCGACCACGACCTGACTAACCACACAAGTCTCTAGTCCAGGTTTATGGCCTATTCGGGTTGCATCCGCAAGGAGATCCGGTCGGGGTGTCCTCAACAGCCCCAAACAATGTGTACAAGGTTCCCGGGTCACCAAACGGGTGACTCAGTACACCAGGCCACATGCCTACCGCATCATAGTCCACCCCTCGGGTCAGCGCTGCGCACAACCTCCAGCATACTATAGACACCAAAAACTAGTTGCAACTCCTGGACAGAGATCAAGGCGATTAATAAGTCGAGAGGGGCACTTAAGCATTCGAATGTGTGGTAGTAGTTGTTCATGGATCACAAACACAGAACTCAGTTCCTGAGGACGGTTTCAATGAGTCAACCCACCATGTACTCCTACATGGCCTCTCACCACTACCTTTACCAAATCGTGTTCACACACTTAGCTCTCAATAGTAGGACATGTTCACGACATTCCAATTCATCCCCGATGAATTAGACCTGACTCAACTCTAAGAAGTAGTAGGCATGACAAGAAGCATGAATGAGTAGGCACACCAGGGCTCAAACAACTCCTACTCATGCTAGTGGGTTTCATCTATTTACTGTGGCAATGACAGGTCATGTAGAGGAAAGGGGTTCAACTACCACAACAGGTAACAGTTGAAGTGTTGTTGTCCTAATGCAGTAAAAGAGAGCATAAGCGAGAGAGTGGGATTGTATCGGAATGAACAAGGGGGTTTTGCTTGCCTGACACTTCTGAAGATGATATAGCTCTTCATCGGTGTCATCGAACTCATTGTCCGAACATACGTCTACAGAGGGGGAACAACAACCGGCAAATAAGAGGGAACACAATCAATGCAATGCTACAATATGATGCATGAATGTGACATGGCAATATGTTGTGATTTGAGCTTATGCAGCAAGCAATGATTTAAATGGAGTTGGTTCGAACACTAAATTCAAATTCAAACTCCATATGTGAAAGTTCAGATGCCATTTATATGATTTGTCCTAAACAGCAGCCATAAGTTGTTCTAACATGCATGAAAATGGTACAGATGGAAAGATTGGATTTTTCTGATCATTTTTCATATATAAATAATTTCGTTTGGAGTTACGATTATTTTCTATGATTTTTAGAAGTTTAGGATATTTTTTGAAAATAAATAAATCATTTAGATTTATTTAAATCCAGAAAAGTGATTACTGCATCAGCATTAAGTCATACTGATGTTACCTGGTCAATAGACCATTCCCGGTCAAACCTGACCTGTGGGTCCAGCACGTCAGTGTGACAGGGCAGGATTAGAGGCTGGCCAATGGGGCCAGGTCAACACTGAGGTGGTAGGGTCAAACTGACATGTGGGCCAGCTAGGTTAATCTAAACTAAGAAGGAAATAAATCCTGAGTTAATTAGGGCGTGGGGCCCATATGTTAGTGAGAGAGGGGGTTAATTAGCTGGGTCATCAGTGGCTAATGATAGCGCCACGTCAGCACGTCGGAGACCAGCCGGCGGCGACCACAGGACACGGCGGGGGCACTCCAGACTTGCGCTAGAGGGATCGACTTGGCGCGCTGAGGGCACCAGGGCCTAGCCCTTGCTTGCCCGCATGAGCAGCAGTTGATTTGGTCGTGGGGATCGCCGGAATCGGCGCCGACGACGAGGTTTGCAGTGGTAGCAGGTCAGGCTTGCGCGGGCACGGCGCTGCAGCACGAAAGGGAGCTACCTGGGGTGCGTTTTAGGTTCTTAGCAACGTGGGGAGCATGTACATGGGCTTAGACGTGAGGTTTGTCCTCTGCAACGACGCCGATGACATGGACGCCAGCGATGAGCTCACGGCCATGGTTGGGAGCGAGGCTAGTGAGCGGAAACGAGGGAGGGAGAAGAGGGGTTCAACACGGGAGCTCACAGGGATTTCGGTGGAGCAAACAACATGGACGGGGAAGCTCTGGACGACGTGAGTCGGACGACGGCGGTCGTCGGGGCAGAGGGCGAAGATGGCGATGTTGCGGTCGACTGTGGCTTTCTCTGGTCACCTGCGTCATCGTGAATATAAAGAAGAGTCTAGCAATGGGATGTGACCCAGCGGTGAAGCCTGGGTGCGCGGTGGCTAAGGTGAATAGCGACGGCGCTCTCGGGTGCTCACGGTGCTTGCGCGGGAGAGAGAGCATAGGAGGGGGGAGGTCCAGGGAGAGAGGGGAGAGGGCTGGAGAGATGCGTTGCGGAGCTAGAGACATTCAGGGCATCGGGGACGCAGGCAGCCAGGCGGGAGGTGGCGGGGCGTGTGCCAGCGGGCTGTGGCCACACGCCTTTGTCCTTCTGTCAAAGGAGGAAGAAGATCGGGGAGCCCCTGGTGGGCTGGGCCAGAACAGGAGCTGGGCCGGCTCTGCTGCAGGTAAGAAGCCCAGGTAAACTCCTTCTCTCTCTTTCCTTCGTTCTAGTTTCTGTTCTCTAATTTTCTACAGTTGTTTTGGCTTTATTAAAAATGCCAGGGCATTTTCAAAAATCCTGAAAATATTTGTGGGAACTGTTTGGATTATTTCCAACAGCCTTCATTTACCTTCAAGATTATTTGGACATTTAAAATATCTTATAGAATTTAAATGTCCAAATTCAAATACTTATGATTTAATTCAAAAATCAAGAGTGTCCTAGTGAAGTGTCCACCATTTCTAGCAGATGTTCTAGACCAATTCAAAAATGATGGACATTAATGAAGGGCATTTTGGGTTTATTGAAAATATTTAATTTTGACCCTAGTTGAATTCATTTGGTGCTAGGGTTTAAACATTCCTAATTCAAATTAATTTGAACTTAACATAATGCATGGATGCTCACAAATGCAACTAACTACTAGCAATTCTAGGGCTGTGACACCCCTGCACTACAAGTGGCTTGTCTGCTGCATCTCCTCGGGGCCCGGACCAGACACACTCCCAAAGCATCGGTACGGGCGTTCAACATCACCAACCCCAAGCTTGAGCCCAGGCCCCGGACCCAGTTGAGGGAGTCCTGGACTAAGGCGTCCTCGAGCGTCCGGCCTATTGGGTGTGGGCCGGATTGATGGGCTATGAAGATACAAGACCAAAGAGTTTCACCCGTGTCTGGTTGGGACTCTTCTTGGCGTGGATGGCAGCTTGGCATTCGGATATGAAGATTCCTTTCTCTGTAACCGACGTTGTATAACCCTAGTCTCCTCCAGTGTCTATATAAACCGGAGGGTTTTAGTCCGTAGAATCAATCATAATCAAATAGGCTAAACTTCTAGGGTTTCAGCCATTATGATCTCGTGGTAGATCAACTCTTGTAACCCCCATACTCATCAATTTTAGTCTAGCAGGACGTAGGGTTTTACCTCCATCGAGAGGGCCCGAACCCGGGTAAACATTGTGTTCCCTATCTCCTGTTACGATCAACCTCAGACGCACAGTTCGGGACCCCCTACCCGAGATCCGCCGGTTTTGACACCAACATTGGTGCTTTCATTGAGATTTCCGTTGTGTCGTCATCAGGAGGTTCGATGGCCCCGTCAATCATCTACAACAATGTTGTCCAGGGAGAAACCTTGCTCCCCGGACAGATCTTCGTATTTGGTGGCTTCGCATTGCGGGCCAACTCACATGGCCATCTAGAGCAGATCGATAGCTACGCCCCTGGCCGTCAGGTTAGATTTGGAAGCTTGAACTACGTCGTAGATATCCGTGGAGACTTGATCTTTGACGGATTCGAGACCACGGCAGCCGCTCCCTTCCCCCACGATGAACATGACTTAAATCCGTCATCGGACCATGCCCAGGGGATAGCGCCTGTAACTGCTTTGGTCCTAGATCCGAAGCAGATTGCGCCATCCGAGGACGGGACACTCAACCCCGCCATGTAAATCGCAGACTCAGCGGCGTTAGAGCCACACACCGACCCAACCTCGAGTAGGATCCGTGTCACCGGAACCCCGGAACCGTTTCCGTCTACAAGTTCCGAACCATGTGCGTCCGTGCACGACGAGCTTGATCAGGCATCGATCGTCAATTCAGCTCCATGAACATCTTTTGGCACTCGCCTCTAGGCGACATGCTAAACTCATTAAAAACACTCTTCTTAGTGGGGGACTCTCAGCCGAATTATATCCGGTTTGAACTGGAGGCTGACGACGGATAATTCTGCTTCCCACCCCCCACCCACTTAATAGCCACTGTCGAAGACTCAACCGACACGCTCAATTACGGCTCCGAAGACATCAACGGTATGGACGACGATGCTGGAGAGGAGCAGGCCAAAAACCCACCGTTCACCGGACGATGGACGGACACCTCCTCATATGATGTATACATGGTAGATGCACCAAAAGAGAATAGTGGCAATGACAAGGAAGATCCAATTGAGGATAAACCTCCTGAGATACAACCAAAATGCCGGCGTCAGCGGCGCCGCTCTAAATCACGCCGCATCAAAGACAGCAACACCGGCACAGGAGAAGATAACACTCCGGACGGTGCGAAAGATAATGAAGACCCCGTTGAGTCAACTTCCGAACATGACCAATGGGAAGATGGGCGCGTCAGCCCTGACGAACAGGCCATGCACGAAGACTCGGAGGACATAAATTATCTTCCACTCTCCGAGGATGAGATGAGCCTTGACGACGAGGATTTTATCATTCCTGAGGAACCTCTCGAGCAGGAGCGCTTTAAGTGTCGGCTAATAGCCAATGCAAGAAGCCTGAAAAAGAAGCAGCAATAGCTTGAAGCTGATCAGGATTTGCTCAATGATAAATGGACTAACGTCTTGGCAGCCGAGGAATACGGCCGTGAGCGACCACCCAAAAGTTACCAGAAGCGCAAATTACTACCTCAATTCAATGATGAGGATTTAGAGCCCGTGCCATCAGCACACAATGCGGCTGACCGACCACCACGTGGTCGGGGAAAAGCGGCAACCCAAGCCGAACACCAGCCCGTACTACCTCTCTATAAAAGCAGGGATAAAACAGCTCGGGCATATAGATATGACCTTCGGCAGAACCTGGAAAGTAGAGCAGGACATACCAGATCGATCTATGGATCACGAGGGTGTGCCCCGACAAGCGACGACGGCTATCTATTCAGACGTGACAAGCTTAATCGCGTGCGGGCTGAATACCGCAGACAAACTCCATCTGAGCTACGTTGCAGTGTGGCCCGATATAGAGGCGCCGCACACCCTCTTTGCTTCACTAACGAAGTAATGGCGCACGAATTCCCAGAGGGGTTTAAACCCATGAATATCTAATCATATGATGGAACAACAGATCCCGCGGTATGGATTGAAGATTTTCTTCTCCATATCCACATGGCCCGCGGTGATGATCTCCATGCCATCAGATACCTCCCATTAAAACTAAAGGGACCAGCGCGGCACTGGCTCAACAGCCTTCCAGAGAACTCCGTTGGCAACTAGGAAGACCTGGAAGACGCCTTTCGTGATAACTTCCAAGGTACATATATCTGGCCACCAGATGCCGATGACTTAAGTCACATCATCCAGCAGCCCGGAGAGTCAGCCAGCAAGCTCTGGACTAGATTCCTAATTAAAAAGAACCAAAATGTCGATTATCCGGACGTCAAAGCCCTCGCGGCCTTTAAACACAGCGTCCGGGATGAGTGGCCCGCCCGCCACCTCGGTCAAGAAAAACCAAAGTCCATGACAGCCCTTACGCTCTAATGACCCGCTTTTGCGCGGGAGAAGAGAGCTGGCTCGCTCGTAGAAGCACTGGCACCAGCGATCCAGGCACTTCCGAAGTCCGAGACGGCAACGGCAAGCCACGACGCAATAAACACAAATGTCACAATCATAGCAAAAGAACGGAAGACACGGCGGTCAATGCCGGATTCAGCGGCTCCAAACCCGGTCAATGAAAAAAGCCATTCAAGGCACATAGAGACGGATCATCGAATCTAGACAAAATACTGTATCGTCCTTGTCAGATTCATGGCACCCCCGATAAACCAGCTACTCACACCAACAGAAGCTATTGGGTCTTCAAACATGTAACACCCCGGATGTAACTTGCCATATTTTTAACTCCGACTCATGCCTTTTCCAGAGATGCGATATGAGTTTCCTTTCGTGGTTGAGTTTTGCCTTGTTTTGCATTTTGTTCATGTCATGCATTTCATATCATGTCATCATGTGCATCTCATTTGCATACGTGTTGTCTCATGCATCCGAGCATTTTCCCCGTTGTCCGTTTTGCAATCTGACACTCCCTCATGCACCCGGCGCACCCCTCTTGTCTCTTTTCATGAGCGGGTGTCGAACATTCTCGGAATGGACTGAGATTTTCCAAGTGGCCTTGGTACACCACCGGTAGACCGCCTGTCAAATTTCGTGCCATTTGGAGTCCGTTTGATACTCCAACGGTTAACCGGCAAACCGCAAAGGCCTCATGTGTGTTGCAGCCTAACACCCCTCCAAAACAGCCCATTAACTCTTCTAAACCATCTCCATGTCCTCCGCCGTCGGATCATGATCGCGTGGCCAAAAACTACACTCCATTTGGACACTCCTACCTCCTCCTAGCTATATATATGTGCACCCCTCCTCAAATTCACGGACGAAACCCTAGCTCTCCCTCTCCCCGCGCCGCTGGACGTTTCTTCCCCACCGACGGACGTGTCCGCCCCCTCCATCACCGCCACGTGTCAGCACGTGATTCGCCACACCGCCCGCGTCCACATCACCGCGCCTCCGCGCGCCGGCCCGCCGGGGCCCAGGCGGGGCCCTTCCCGGCCCGTGCTCGGTCGCCGCTGCCCCGCAGGCTCCCCGAGCCGCGCCCCCGCGCCGGATCTCTGCTCCGGCGATGCCCCGCCGTCTCGTTCACCGCGCCGCCTCGCTTCCCCACCGGAGCCCGTGCCATGCCTCGGCGTCAGTGCTCGCCGCCGCCCGTCCTGCTCCGGATCCGGCCGGATCCCGCGTCCCCGCGGCCGGATCCGCCGGCTCCCCGCTGCTCCGGCCTTCTCTTTGCCACCTTCGCCGGGCTCCCTCGTTGTCGCGGGTCCGTCGTCGTCCCCGCGTGTGGGCACACGCGCAGTCAGCCTGTGGGCCCCGCGGCCCGTCCCCGCCGGCCTGCTCCGTGTTGGCCCGATCCACCTCTCCCTCCTCTCTGGCCCAAGTGGCCCAAGGTGAGCGAGCCCACCTAAGTCCCCGCCCGTGCGCACTTTAGCTATCCTGCGCCCATGTAATTTTGTCTAAGTCTGGAAAAATCCATCTCATGAGTGCATGTTCATCATAGCATATCTCTGTGCATTTTGCTCCATTATACACACATGATATATCAAAATGTTCATCATGATGTGTTCTTCATTTCATTCCATTTTGACATGCTTGTTTGAGTCCAACTTGAAGCCCAAATCATTGATGCAAGAGTGCTTTAAAATGTTAGCTCCTGTTACTTAGCAGATTATGAGGATTTGTCATTTTTTTTGTGTGCTGCATATGGGCATGAGCTCTACGTGTGTTTTAATATATGCCATGCCATCTGTATAGGGGTGCTTGCCATGTATTTTTGTTGTCTTTGTGGTGACTAGTACAAGCATGCAAAGTAGCCTTCGTGTTATTGCTGATTTCAGGGACTTAGGATTTTACTAATTCATTTCCCTGCTGTTATTTTTATGCCATGTAAACATGATGCTACAGTGAGATCCATTCTTGTTTTGAGTTGCTTCAGTAAGGATGATTTGGACATATGGTTGTGCTCTATCCATCCACGCTCATGTTTGCTATTATGGAGTGCCCTAGCATGTCTTAATCTTGCTCTACTTTTGCTATAAAATGTTCCTGGCAGATTGTTTACATGTTAATCAATTTTGCCATGGTTGTTCTAGTTGATCCATGCATGCTATGAACTTGATCTTGTCATGGTTAGGTTCATGAACATGTCTTCTTTCTGGTAGTATGCTTATCTTGTCATGAAATGCCTTGTGGTGAGTGATTTGAGCTCGCGAAGATGCCTTCATAATTCTGTTTTTGTCATGCTCAGTTTTCTGCGAAGTCTGAAACTGTTAATATAACTTGCTATGTTTACATGGGTGCCATCATATCTTCTGTGCATTTGTGGCTCATTATCAGTAAGGGACTTTTGTTCTATGCATCTAGTAGATTCGTGCCATGCCTTGTATTGCTATGAGATGTTCCTGTAGCATGTTGTTTGCTTGCTCAAAACATGGCTTCCTGATGTTATTTCTGGCATGTTAGTATTTTCACTAAGTGTGTGAGCTGATAACGTTTGCACTTTTGCCATGCTTGTTTGAACCTGCTCTTGTGTGATTTAGACATAACTCAGTGTTCATGTTTTGTCAAGCATCTTGAGTAGATCACTACCATGTGCTTTGTTGCTATGTTGGAGTGCAGTATCTTAGTTTCTTGTTGCATTCTAGATGGCATCATGCTGTTGATGGCAGAATGGTGTCATTCTTGTTTTGCTTGCCATTTGCAAACCGTGCCTCCGTTTCCGGTGATCTTTATATCGATTTCGACCGAAATCATCTCATCTTTCCAAATGCATACTTGGTTTGCCAAGTTGATGCATGGTTCAATCTTTCTCTTTCGGAGCATGCATATGCATTCCATATCACATCTCGCATATCATGCCATGTTTTGCATCATGTTGCTTGTGCATTGCACCGTGATTGATTGCTGGTCCTTTGCTTGTGTTCTTGCTTTGGGTAGAGCCAAGAGATGAGTACGTGATCGAGGAACCTATTGAGTACGCTAACGAGGATCAAACTTTCGTCAACTTTGAGAACTTTGCAGGCAAGATGACCATACCTCGAAATCACTTCTATCTTTACTCGCTAGTTGTTCGCTCTATTGCTATGCTGCGATACCTACCACTTACTTTATCATGCCTCCCATATTGCCATGTCAAGCCTCTAACCCACCTTTCCTAGCAAACCGGTGCTTGGCTATGTTACCGCTTTGCTCAGCCCCTCTTATCGTGTTGCTAGTTGCAGGTGAAGATGAAGTTTGTTCCAGGTTGGAACATGGATATGTTGGGATATCACAATATCTCTTATTTAATTAATGCATCTATATACTTGGTAAAGGGTGGAAGGCTCGGCCTTATGCCTGGTGTTTTGTTCCACTCTTTCCGCCCTAGTTTCCGTCATACCGGTGTTATGTTCCTTGATTTTGTGCCCCTTATGCGGTTGGGTGTTATGGGAACCCCTTGACAGTTCGCTTTGAATAAAACTCTTCCAGCAAGGCCCAACCTTGGTTTACATTTGCCTCACCTAGCCTTTTTCCCTTGGGTTTCCGGAGCCCGAGAGTCATCTTTATTTTAACCCCCCCCCAGGCCAGTGCTTCTCTAAGTGTTGGTCCAAACTGGGCGATGACCGGCGCCCCCTTGGCAACCAGGGTCTATGCCAACCCAACATCTTGCCCATCCGGTGTGCCCTGAGAACGAGATATGTGTGACTCCTATTGGGATTTGTCGGCACATCGGGTGGCTTGCTAGTCTTGTTTTACCATTGTCGAAATGTCTTGTAACCAAGATTCCGAGACTGATCGGGTCTTCCTGGGAGAAGGAATATCCTTCGTTGGCCGTGAGAGCTTGTGATGGGCTAAGTTGGGACACCCCTGCAGGGTTTGAACTTTCGAAAGCCATGCCCACGGTTATGGGCAGATGGGAATTTGTTAATATTCGGTTGTAGAAAACCTGACACATAACTTAATTAAAATGAATCAACCGCGTGTGTAGCCATGATGGTCTCTTTTCGGCGAAGTCCGGGAAGAGAACACGGTCTCATGTTATGCTTGAACATAAGTAGTTTCAGGATCACGTTTAGCTTCTCGACCATGTTTTGCTTCTCTTCTCGCTCTCTTTTGTGTAAGTTAGCCAATAGATATGCTAGTGCTTGCTGCAGCTCCACCTCACTACCCCTTTCCTACCTTTAAGCTTAAATAGTCTTGATCGCGAGGGTGTGAGATTGCTGAGTCCCCATGACTCATAGATACTTCCAAACAGATGCAGGTGCCGATGATGCCAGTGCAGGGGACGCTACCGAACTCAAGTGGGAGTTTGACGAGGATTCAGATTGTTACTATGTTTCCTTTCCGGATGATCAGTAGTGGAGCCCAGTTGGGGAGATCGGGGATCTAGAAATTGGGGTTGTCTTCTTTTATTTTGGCTCTATAGTCGGACCTTGATTGTATTCTGGATGATGTATGTTTAACTTGTATTTGTGTGAAGTGGCAATTGTAAGCCGACTCTTTATCCCTTTCTTATTCAGTACATGGGATGTGTAAAGATTACCCCTCTTGCGACATGCCTACCATGCGGTTATGCCTCTAAGTCGTGCCCCGACACGTGGGAGATATAGCCACATAGTGGGTGTTACAAAACAAGCCGGCAAGCTTAATGCCGAACACAAGGGGAAGGAGCTGCCAAGTGATAGCAATAACGAAGAGACTCGCCAGCTGAATACCGGGGGTCAGAAACATTCCCCCCCACAAGTAAAAACCGTAAATATGGTATACGCAACGCACACCCCTACAAGGGAGCGCAGGCACACACTACAGGATGCATACGCCATAGAGACGTTTTCCCCAAAATTTCGCCATATCCATCTCGAAGGTTTGGCGGCTCTCATCATCGATCCAATTATCGATGGGTTCCATCTCACGAAAGTCCTTATGGAGGGTGATAGTAGCCTTAATCTACTCTACCAAGACACTATCCGCAAAATGGGCGTCGATCCTTCAAGAATCAAGCGCACCACAGCTACCCTCAAGGGGGCAGTATTTGGCGTAGAAGCTCACTCTAGGGGCTCCATCACACTGGAAGTCGTTTTCGGTTCGCCGAACAACTTCCGAAGCGAATGCTTGACTTTTGATATTGTCCCGTTCCAAAGTAGCTACCATGCACTTCTGGGGCATACCGCTTTTGCTCATTTTAATGCGGTCCTGCACTACGCCCGCACAAAACCTAAGATGCCCGGTCCACGCGGCGTCATAACAATAAATGGAAATATGGAACACTCCCTCCATACGGAGATCCATAGTACGGCCACCACAGTCAAAGTACCAAGCGGCCTCATCAAGCCGCATATCTCATTGGCCATTAAGCTGCCGGCCTCCATTAAATGGGGCCGATCAATCTCAGAGCTGGATTAGCAGTCCGGCCTCCGTCGTTCGCCTCATATACCCGCGAAGTTCCTAGCGCGTGTACACAATGATGTACTTAGAATACCCTGGTCATTGGCAAAGGCACAATACGGATAGGCCTACAAGCTCTCTCATATCCTCCTTTTCTTTTCTTTTCTAATCATTTTTTATCTTTTACCACAGGTGGCACAAAGACGGGTCATCTCACGGACTCTTTCGGAATTCGGCCACGTTCACCTACCCAAAGGCTATTCCTATCAAGGAGTCCTTTCACCAAGGCAAGGCGGCGCAGACGTGCGACAGGAGGTCCAAGTAATTCTTAGTAGACCGTACTCTCTATTTAGAGCCTGTAAATTGCCTTCTCCCTCAGCCTTCGACCACCGGCATGTCAAATAGCCTGGGTCATGGTGTTATTATCTGTAAAATGGCAATTGACGTATCAATTAGGTCCCAGTGAACATAACCCAGATTCAGTATTCACCCTTTTTTAAAACAAAAGAGAACTGAATCTTGCTTCTTCGATTGTTTCACACACGCACCTCGGCACAAATTGCTAGGGGCTCAATATGGGAGCAAATAAATTGCCGGCAAGTCCGAATAGCTCTATAGCACACTTCGGCGTCACGAGTTCGGCCTTATATGCATCAGCTCCGAATCATGTCTTTGGTCAATAGTTGGGTTGCCCGGATCCTGTGCTTACTACCTTACGTTCCGCTCTATCAGCTAGGGTAGTAAAGGGAGAACTACTGCGATTGTGTCCTGGTTTATCCGGATGAGCACCTAAGTAGAGAAAGCCGAAAACTGACTGTCATGATGCGTCGAGAGCTGGTCAACCACTCGATGACTTATCAGAATCTTTAGCAATTCCTTCCATATTCATGAAGGACTGTTCTTCCAATCAAATATGTAACGCACTGTATTCAGATAACCGCGTACATACCAGGGGCTATATCGTAGACCCGCCGTCAAACTCCTATGGCTAAGTGAAAGTGTTAAAGCCCTATAGTCTGATTGCCTAGTTCGCCGCATTGACACCTCCTTCACGGACCAAGACGTAGGGTCAAGAGTGATCAAGTGCTTTTCCGAACGCCCCCACATTTTATGCGAGGGGGCCGAAGCCGACGACTGGAAAACTTTCAACTTATACAAAAACAGCCGCACAGGAGGAGCCAAAACTTTTCGGCATAGCCTTAAAATATCATCATATTGTTTTTACAATTTCAGCACATTCACTCGAAGACTATATCCTTTGAGCACTAAACCTCTATTAAGCGACCACCCTCGAGGACATCTTCAAAATAATACTCTAGCATGTGTTTATCCTTGCCCCCGGGCGGACTCTTCGCTGCAATATCAGTGGCATTCATCTTTTCCCAATAAGTCTTGACACGAGCAAAGGCCATTCGTGCACCTTCAATGCACGCCAATCGCTTCACGGCGTCGATACACGGCACCACATCCATAAGCCGCTGCACCAAACCGAAATAGCTATTCAGAATTGGTTCAGTCAGCCACGGCCAGACCACGACGTCCTTCATGGCAGAACCGGATATCTTGTGGAGCTCGGACCATTGGACCATTTATTCATTCAGCAACAGCGGGCGCTTTGGCGTGCCGAATTGTGTCCAGAAAAGCTTTTCCGTTGCAGACCCCTCTTGCGCTTGGTAAAATTGCGCTGCATCGGAAGCACTCTTCGGCAAGTCCAATAATGCGTCTTGAGAGCTCCACATTTGATTAAGCGGGGCATATTTTGGATCGCCGAATTTAGTCTGTAATAAGAAAGGCTTACTGGGCGCTATCTCCCCAACTTGCCGGATCTCCTCCCGAGCCGCCCTAGACTCGGATCGTGCTTCCCTCGCCTGTCGTAAGGCATTTGTCGAGATCGGCTGTTTTGGCTTTGTTATTCCTCTCCAGGAACTCGCACCGGACAGTGGCTTACTTTAGCTCGCGCGCCATGGTAGACATTCTCTCCTCGCACTGGCGCCGAGCAGCCTATTCGGCTTTTAACTCAGCAACTGCCTTCTGGGCAGCCACATTACTCATCTGGGCTTGCTCCTTGGCTCAGGCAAGTTCACCCGAAGGGCCTCCACCGCGGCAGCACTATCTGCAGTTATGTATGTCTTAGTATATAATACTTAGCTTCGTGCTCATGTTATTATACATACATACACTGACTACCTCAAAACATACCTTGTGCTTCGTCGAGCCGCCTGTTAATAAGCACGACGTCGCATTCGCCGCATCAAGTTTTTGCTCCAGACCTACAACCTCTGTAGCATACGCAGTCGTCGTGGACGTAATAGCCTGTGTTCCAATTTATGAGATTATTTCCTGGGCATATCTTTTTTGATCCTCTGATTGCCTCCTTTTGGACGCCAACCAGAGTCTCAGGGGCTACTATCTATACACATGTACATTTTACGTATAGATCACAATCAAAAATATTACATTACGTACCTCAAAGCCTCTTAGCAGGCCCTTGGAAGCTTCATTCAATCCACTTTTCGCAGACATAATCCTCTCAAACACCGTACCCATCAGGGGACGATGTTCCTCCAAGACGGTCGAATACCGCAACATGTCCATCAGTGTATCCCGCGCATCTGGATCCCGGGAAGCAACTATGAGAGTCTGGACCTGTCGTAGTTTTGTCACGGCAGATGTCTTTAGTGTCAGGACTTAGTCACGAGGCCAACACATCTATGTGGTAGCCTGAGAGGGGTTGAGTGGAATCGAGAGACGCAACGCAAGACAAATGTTTAGACAGCTTTGGGCCCCGGGAAACATCATCCGGTAACAACTCTACATGCTGTTTGAGGCTAGGTCTCATTATCATCACGAGGGAGTCGCCGTAGACCGGCTCCTCTTTGTGTCTAGCCCTAAGATTATTTCTTCTTGCTTGTAGCTTGTCCCTCTTTGGGGAGCCCAGCCCCTCCTTATATAAGTTGAAGGGGCGGGTTACATGTGAAGTCCTATTAGGATTAGACTAGTCTATCTCTAATACAAACTGGATACAAGTCCAGGTCTTAACTCCTTGTAAGACAAATATTCCTCACGCCTTTCCTCTTAAACCGGCCCACCATTGTATGAACCGACCTTCATGAACCGCCTGTTGGGCCATCAGGTCTTGTCACTCCTCTGACCCTCCTGCCGGATTACCAATGAATCATAAACCGCCAGGTCCAAACAGGTCGCCATTGAATCGTTAAGTCTTAGCCGGGTCTCAAATAAAACACCAAGTCCGATCGGGTTATACTTCCGGCCGGTTTACACCGCGGGGTATATCCTCGACATTCGACACTAGTTTAATTTGGATTTATCCATGTTAAACTGATCATGTAAAACAAACACAAGACCAAATTTGACAGATTATGCTCCGGGTTAAGTATTCTTGTAAACCGGCATCTGATGATCCTTAAGTCCTTGTCATTTCCTCCTTCTAGAAAATCCTGGTTAACAAGCCAGCTTCATACTCAATTTGCTGACCTTGGTTTCTCACAGAGAAATATTGAGAAGAATAATCCACTTGAGTCGGCTTCCAAAGCGCCGGTTTAAGAAATATGGGTCTTGAAATACTTATCTGATATTCAGCCGGTTTGAAGATGTAAAACTTGCCGGTTTAATATTACCAAAATTGTCGGTTTATAAATATTGATGGCATCAGGTCATAACTGTTGTCGACACCGGGTCATGTAATTGATCTTCCTGATTTGCTCAAAACTGATAAACTAAAGACATTCCTCCTTTATATGCATAATACCTATAGCCCCCAAGTGTTAAAAGGAGAAGATAGTGATAACTTAAGACTTGCTCAAGTAAGTGTTTCAACCTTGAAGAAATCCGGTTTGTTCATCTCAATCATATAAACTAAATACTCCATATATGTAGCCCCCAAGTGTCGGGTTGTCATGCTTGCAGCAACCTGGGACTGGTAATTGCTTATAAAAACTTCAAAAGGTGTAACTATGGTTCGAATACGACCAAGCCCCCAAGTGATTTCCCTATTGCCCTTATGCCTATCAAGAGGTGTAACTATGGTTCAAAACCATAGCCCCCAAGTTATTTTCCCTGGTGGCCTTATGCCTATCAAGAGGTGTAGCTATGGTTCGGATACGAGCAAGCCCCCAAGTGATTTCCCTGGTGCCCTTATGCCTATCAAGAGGTGTAGCTATGGTTCGGATACGACCAGAGCCCCCAAATGATTTCCCTGGTGGCCTTTAAGCCTATCAAGAGGTGTGACTATGGTTCAAACATAGCCCCCAAGTGATATTGTGAGCTATGCTCAAGGGATACCCATGTTTGAGCTGCGCTATGCAACAGACTCTCTTTGGCCCCTTGTGAAAATATTGGCTTGATAGCCGGATTACGAAGTAACTAGAGCTGTGCTCTTATGATAATATTGGCTTGATAGCCGGATCAATGTGTAATGATAACTTCGCTTTATAAACAGAAGCCCCCATGTGATCAATAATATGATAAGCCAATAAGGCAGGATAACCCATGTTTGAACCGCGCGTCATGGCAACAGGTCCTCTTCGGCAACCTATAACTTTTTGCAAGAGATAAATTCTTCTTGAACCGAGATTTTGAACTGGATATTGAGAGCGTCGGAGCATTGTGGGAGACATATTTCCCCTGAACCGGATTGTAAACCGGAATCTTCATTTTCAGCCGGAATTTTTTTGACGGCCTTTTAAACTCGAACTTGCGAGAACTTAATTCTTTTTGAACCGGAACTTTAAATCGGATTTGAAATCTTCAAAACTTTGTGGGAGACAGATTGTCCTTGAATCGGATGTTTGAACCGGATTTGAGAGCTTAAAAGCTTTGTAAGAGACAAATTTACCTTGAGCCGGATGTTCGAACCGGATTTGAGAGCTTCAAAGCATTGCGGGAGAGAGATGTCTCTTGAACCAGATTTTAAACCAGAATATTTTGAACTGACAATTTTCTGACGGCTTTTAAATTTTCATCAATATGGTGGTGGCCTCCGGAACCAGGTTATCCTTCCCTCCAATGACCCGGAGTTCCCGAGTCATGTCATTGTAGCCCCCGAGTCTCAAGACGACTCGAGGAGTTGGCTTGAGATTCTCCATATTTAACCGTGATATAAACTGGCATGAGTTATCCAATAATTCAATGATATAATAATCCCTTTTTGCAGTGGACAATTTGTCCTGCATTGGAAACCATGCAAGCCAGAGTAATTGCTCTTTTAAAGAAAGCAATATATAATATAAAAATATGATGCAGGGATTTCACCTGATATGTTAGGCCAGAAAATATCCACCGCGGAGTTGATGATCACCACGGTGAAGCTGAAATAAATCATGGGAGAGTCGGCCATGTAAGCAGACAAATGAATCGGCCATGGTGTTGTAAGCCGATGCGGTCAGGCGAGTCAATTGCAAGAGCAGTAAGTCACGCGGCCGACTCGCCGAGTCGGCCGCGGGGGAGAACGGGTAAGTTGTCCATCACATTGTAAGCCAGTGCAGATGTGTGAGCCGGCCGCGAGGGTGGACGGGCAAATCGTCCGTGGCATTGTAAGGCGGCGCGGATGGCTGAGTCGGCTGGCGCATTTATGTAGACCGGACCGCAGGGGCAGCAGCTTGCACACCCTGTTCAACAATAAGCGGGCGCGGATGCTGGTGCATGATGAGGCTAACGCATACTGATGTGTCTTTCGGACAAAGTGACTGCATAGAGATTTGATCAAATGATGGCCTTCACATCCGAACAAATCCCCATGCATCCATCCAGTTTTTAAGTAAGCCACGCCCTGTAAGCAATGCATTGAACATGGGTGTCCCTCAATAGCTCGGCGTGGCACGGGGCCAGCGACGCCCAAGGCAGTAGCAACACCAGCGGAGGGAGCAGCGGGAGACGCTCATCAGTGCTCATCGGAAGCGGTAACAGCAGTCAAAGCAATTTCACGGTAGGGGCAGCTTAGCAACTTGGAGTTGAGGCCCAACGGTGGCGGCTTAATGATGTCGACGAGTGACCGGGTGGCAGTAGTAGTCGGTGGCAGAGGAGTAGTGGCTCGACGGAAAAGGCGACCATGCATTGGTGCCGGCCGGCTACAGACTTCTTGTTGACCTCGGCGACTCGGATCAACAACTTTCGTCTAAGAAACTCCAATTTTATTCACACAAATATCTTTAATCGAAAACCATACATGTACGCGTGGACATATATCTTTTTTTTTCCTTTTGCTTGATCGCTTTGCACTTGAAGTAGCAGCAAAGAAAACCGACCATCGTTTGGGGCGAGACCGGGCGCGACTCGGCGTTGACCCGCCATAGAGGCGGCTCTGCGGGTGACTCGGCCACGAAGCATAATCCGAGTCGTAGTTGATTGAGTCATGCCCGAGTCCTTGCTATATTCTTTTTTCCTTTCCTTTTGTCTTCATGTGATGATGAATCTGTTGTAGTACTCCTTCCAGTCCACGCTCGTGCATAATCCTTGGGTGCTCCGTAAGCCTCCGCTCCCTTTGTTGATTTTTAAACCAGTGCAAGTACGATTAGCAGTACTTTCAACACAACTTGGTTCGCCTGAGATGTAGTAGTAGTACTACTTTTGCCTCGGGACATGGTCCATCAGCAGATTATGTGCGGAGGCGTGGAGCAACGAACACAACTTTGACGGATTGGTCACTACAACGGAAGATTTCCTGTCCGTCTCAACGTAACCTGCGATTGATGGATCTCGGAAAACTGCCCCCACCAGAAAAAACTCTCATCACGGACTCGGCCTGCAAAGGCGGCGGCTCACCGTGCAGCCCTAAATTTTTGTTTAACTCTTTAACCTCACAGATCATAAATCTGGTCCGACGAACTTGAAAATGATGCAGATCCTTTCAAACCGTCCTTCATACGAAAATTTGCGAACCTCTTGACCCTGAGAGAGATCCCTCCAAGAACTCAACACCACCGTGTGCAAGCCCCACAGTGGGCGCCAACTGTCGTAGTTTTGTCACGACAGATGTCCTTAGTGTCAGGACTTAGTCGCGAGGCCAACACATCTATGTGGTAGCTTGAGAGGGGTTGAGTGGAATTGAGAGATGCAACGCAAGACAAAGGTTTAGACAGCTTCGGGCCCCGGGAAACATCATCCGGTAACAACCCTACATGCTGTTTGAGGCTAGGTCTCATTATCATCACGAGGGAGTCGCCGTAGACCGGCTCTCCTCTTTGTGTCTAGCCCTAAGATTATTTCTTCTTGCTTATAGCTTGTCCCTCTTTGGGGAGCCCAGCCCCTCCTTATATAAGTTGAAGGGGCGGGTTACATGTGAAGTCCTATTAGGATTAGGACTAGTCTATCTCTAATACAAACAAGATACAAGTCCAGGTCTTAACTCCTTGTAAGACAAATATTCCTCATGCCTTTCCTCTTAAACCGGCCCACCATAGTATGAACCGGCCTTCATGCACCGCCCATTGGGCCATCGGGTCTTGTCACTCCTCTGACCCGCATGCCGGATTACCAATGAATCGTAAACCGCCAGGTCCAAACGGGTCGCCAATGAATCGTTAAGTCTCAGCCGGGTCTCTAGTAAAACACCAAGTCCGATCGGGTTATACTTCCAGCCGGTTTACACCGCGGGGTATATCCCCGACATTAGCCCCCAGTTTAATTTGGATTTATCCATGTTAAACTGATCATGTAAACAAACACAAGACCAAATTTGACAGATTATGCTCCGGGTTAAGAATTCTTGTAAACCGGCATCTAATGATCCTTAAGTCCTTGTCATTTCCTCCTTCTAGAAAATCCTGGTTAACAAGCCAGCTTCATACTCAATTTGCTGACGTTGGTTTCTCACAGAGAAATATTGAGAAGAATAATTCACTTGAGTCGGCTTCGAAAGCGCTGGTTTAAGAAATATGGGTCTTGAAATACTTATCTGATATTCAGCCGGTTTGAAGATGTAAAACTTGTCGGTTTAATATTACCAATATTGTCTGTTTATAAATATTGATGGCACCAGGTCATATGTAACACCCCGAGGCCGATGTGCCAGGTGTCTTCCTGTTATTCGCCGACGCTGCCATGTCATTTGCTTGCGTGTTGCATTTTATCATGTCATCATCCGCATTGCATCATCATGTTTTCAAAACTTGCATCCGTCCGGGTTCCCCAAGTTCCGCCCGTTGTCCGTTCTGAGCCCAGACACACTTGCACGCACCCACGGCACGTCCGAAATATTGTTTTATAAGTGGCCGGAATGTTCTCGGATTGGGTTGAAAGTTGGCGTGTGGTCTTATTATAGTGTAGATAGACCGCATGTCAAGTTTCATCGCATTCAGAGTTTGTTTGATAGCCCAACCGTTAAACTATAGCGACAATATAGTCGGTCAAATCGTCGGACGTTTTCGGTCTTTGGAAACAGTCGCCGGGCCTCTCTCTCTTCTCTTCTCTCAGCCTGAGGCCTTCTGCACAGTCCACTACCTACCGCCAGGCCTAGCCTAAGCTCTCTCGTCAGCCCGCGGCCCTCCTCTCGCGCGCGTCCGAAAGTTGTCCCGGACCCGACCCGGACAGTCATCACCGTTGGATCCAGATCAACCCCAAACATCTACAAAACATCTTCATTTTGTTAGTTGGGCCCCATAACCTAATTATCCGAGATCGTCCGATTACGATCGGATGGACCGAATATCCCCTAACCTAATCCGTGATGTATATATTTAGTCTACCCCTAGTCCATTTTAAACCTAACCCTTTTTCCTAGGGATCCTCCTAGCCGCCGCCACCCCACTGTCTCTTCTCTATTTCCATGCCCGACCAACCACTGCGCTCCGTTCCTCGATCCCCTCGCTTCTGCGCTTCCGAACGCGTACAGCGCCCGCCGCTCCTTGCGACAGCGCGCCCACAGGGCAGCATCCCCGGCCGCAGCTCCACGCCACCGGAGCGCCAGGCCAAGACTCCCTCGCCTTTTCCCTTTCTTTCTTCCCTCTATTTCATCTCCATCATTTCATCTCTCTCTTCCTGTGTGTCTTCTCACAGGGAACGATGGAGGTCAGCCTTGGCTGGGTCTCCATGCCACTCCAGCGAACCAGTCTACACAACAGCACCGGCCGCCCTTCCCCAGCTCGATCGATCCAGGACCCCGTCGCCTCTCCTTTTCCCTCCTTTTTCTCATCTCTCTCTTTCTCTCATGTCCGCCTCTCAGTGTTTTTCTTCACAGCGCCACCGCCATGGACCCTCTGCGCCATTCCCCGCCTCAGATCCGGCTGGAGCCGCCTCCTTTCCCTTGGATCCTCGCTGCCCCTTTGCCCTGCTCACCTGCTCTGCTTCGTTCGAGCGAGGAGAATGACCACGCGTCGCCTGCTGGCGTTGACCGTGCCCAGGCCCATCTGCTCCCCCGTCGCACGAGGCCCTGCGTGCCCGTTCGATCCAGCCAGCCTCCTCCACCAATGGGCTGAAGCCCATGGGTGAGCAGTCCCCGCCCATGTGTATTGTGGGCCGGCCTCTGATTCGGCCCGCATATGTTTTTTTTCAGCGCCTGGGAATTTGCTAATTAATCCAGTAAAGACAGAATTGTAGAAAAGACCTTCAACTTCATGCATTTAATATCGGATTAAAACAAACTTAACATGAAACTTGCTTCGTTTTTCATCTAGTGTAATAATATGTCGTTTTCATCCATGTTTAAAATATTTAAAATGATGTTTTTTTAAATTTGCTCCTATGCCATGTTAAAATGCTTTAATTCATAACTAAATAACTGTAACTCGGTTTGTAACAAACTTTCTATGTAAATGGGGTGGAAAATGCCTAGTTTAACATGGTGACCTCACTTTGCATGTTTAACAACCCTAAAATTGTGTTTAGGGAAGAATAGTGCCAAACCTAATATATGCATATGGGGATTTACCGGAATTGTTGTTCGTTCCTTCCAGCCTCATTTAACCTTGACTAGATAGGTAGTTTTACTTTGCTTCACCCTCTTGCCATGTTTAACAACATTTAATATTGTTGGGTACATAAATGAGATCGAACTAAATAACTTGTCGTGGTGTTTCGTCAATATGCAACTCATTGCATAGTGAGCTCCACTTAATTTGTAGAATTGCTTGTGCACTTTACCATGCCATGCTTCATTAAACTGGACATGCATCATACTTGATTGTGCATCATGCCATGTTCATGTCGTGGTCATTTACTATGTTGTTTGCTTCTTTCCGGTGTTGCTTCTTCGGATTGGTTCCGATAACGTCGTGTGGGTGAGGATCCGGTCGACTACGTCCGTTCGTCTTCTTCATGGACTCGTTCTTCTTCCTTGCGGGATTTCAGGCAAGATGACCATACCCTCGAAATCACTTCTATCTTTGCTTGCTAGATGCTCGCTCTTTTGCTATGCCTATGCTGCGATACCTACCACTTGCTTATCATGCCTCCCATATTGTTAAACCAAGCCTCTAACCCACCTTGTCCTAGCAAACCGTTGTTTGGCTATGTTACCGCTTTGCTCAGCCCCTCTTATAGCGTTGTTAGTTGCAGGTGAAGATTGAAGTTTGTTCCTTGTTGGAACATGGAGATGTTGTTCCTTGTTGGAACATGTTTACTTGTTGGGATATCACAATATCTCTTATCTAATTAAGGCATCTATATACTTGGTAAAGGGTGGAAGGCTCGGCCTTATGCCTGGTGTTTTGTTCCACTCTTGCCGCCCTAGTTTCTGTCATATCAGCGTTATGTTCCCGGATTTTGCGTTCCTTACGCGGTTGGGTTATAATGGGAACCTCTTGACATTTCGCTTTGAATAAAACTCCTCCAGCAAGGCCCAACCTTGGTTTTACCATTCGCCACCTCGCCTTTTCTTTTCCCTTCGGAGTCGCGCTCTCGAGGGTCATCATTATTTTAACCCCCCCCCCCCTCGGGCCAGTGCTCCTCTGAGTGTTGGTCCACCTTGTCAGCCGCTGATGGCCACCAGGGGAAACTCTGGGCTGGCCTACCGGAAGTTTGGACAATCCGGTGTGCCCTGAGAACGAGATATGTGCAGCTCCTATCAGGATTTGTCGGCACATTCGGGTGGCTTTCCTGGTCTTGTTTTACCATTGTCGAAATGTCTTGTAACCGGGATTCCGAGTCTGATCGGGTCTTCCCGCTAGAAGGAATATCCTTCGTTGACCGTGAGAGCTTGTGATGGGCTAAGTTGGGACACCCCTACAGGGTTTTGAACTTTCAAAAGCCGTGCCCGCGGTTATGGGCAGATGGGAATTTGTTAATGTCCGGTTGTAGAAAACCTACATCAACCGCCTGTGTAATGGTGATGGTCTCTTTCCGGTGGAGTCCGGGAAGTGAACACGGTTGTTGGAGTTATGCTTGACGTAGGTTGTTCTAGGATCACTTCTTGATCATAGTTGTTCGACCATGCTTTTGCCTTCTCTTCTCGCTCTCATTTGCGTATGTTAGCCACCATATATGCTAGTCGCTTGCTGCAGCTCCACCTCATACCTTTACCTTACCCATAAGCTTAGATAGTCTTGATCACGAGGGTGTAAGATTGCTGAGTCCCCCGTGACTCACAGATTCTTCCAAAACCAGTTTGCAGGTGCCGATGTTACCGAGCAGGTGACGCAGCCAAGCTCCAGGAGCAGCTCGATGAAGATCTTGTCCTTTGTATTGCTTCGTTCTAGTTGATCAGTAGTGGAGCCCAGTCGGGACGATCGGGGATCTGTGCAGCATTTGGGGTAGTCTTCTTTTATTTTGGTTCTGTAGTCGGACCTTGATTGTATCTGGATGATGTAATGCTTTATTCATGTATTTGTGTGAAGTGGCGATTGTAAGCCAACTATGTATCTCTTTCCCTTAGGTATTACATGGGTTGTGTGAAGATTACCTCACTTGCAACATTGCTTTCAATGCGGTTATGCCTCTAAGTCGTGCTTCGACACGTGGGAGATATAGCCGCATCGAGGGCGTTACAAGTTGGTAATCAGAGCCTTCCCCGACCTTGGGAGCCCCTTGCCTGATCGAATAGCTGGCGTTGTTGAGTCTAGAAAAATGTTTTGAGTCTTTTAGGAATTATATATATCGGAGAGTTAGGACTTCTTTTTACTCCTCAGTCCCTTCATCACTCTGGTGAGGCATCCTGGCATAGAGTTTTGACTCTTCTCTTCTGAAATTTCACTAAAAAAATTTAGGATCACGCGGGTATCTTGGAATCGTTCCGATGGTTTTCTAACGAGAACATTGTTCTTGGTGCCTCCTGTCATTTAGGGGTTGTGGCAGTGTCCCGGGTAGTTGAGCTCCGAGGTGTCGTCGTCACAATTTTATCGTTGCAGTTCTGGAATACCAGAGATTAGTTTCGCCGACATCGAAAATCTCTTTTATGCAGTTGTTGGTGAGATAACCTCGACGCCACCCAGTACTGGGGCGGGAGTTCGGGAGTATTTCCATAACTCGTATAACGGATGCTTTTCGAAGGTTGAGGTAGACGATTTCCGAAGGTTTCTTGGTTATGTGTTGAAGGATCGATACAGCTGGATGTAGGATTTACTAGTTTTGGGTGAGATATTATGCTTCCCCTGTATCCCCAACACCTGATTGCATAACTGGGAAAATTTCGGGAGTTTATAAGTGGGAATTCAAGTAGCTCTTAGGATATCTTTCTGTCAGATGTATGATTTGAAATTGGGGTTCGACGTCTAGTGGTCCGCCTATTCACACTCGGTTTTACAGTGGTCTCGTTGTGTCTTAAAGAGTCCTTGGCTATGCCAACTCGGGGACGCTTCGTATGTCATGTGCACTGCCTTGTACATGATGGTGCTGTACGATCGAGCCCGTGTAGGCCCCACCACGAAAATTTCGGACGGAATCTCTATCATATGTTTGTTCCGGCTTATTCTGCAAGCCAATCCTTTGTTTTGTTTTGAGTTGTGGTATTCGAGTTGCTTCGAAGTCAAGAGTTGATTCCATACCTTCTCCTAAGCGGTGTTTCCCATATTTCTATGTGAATACCAATCCATGATAATCGAGATTATCATGTCAATTCTTTCCAACCGGTGTGTCTCTCTTCAAGTGGATCCGATCATTTCAACATCCGCGAGATCAAGCATCAGTTTCTTCTCAACGGTGTTCGCTCATTCATCCCAAGTTGTCTTTGTTTTCCCACCCTCCCACCCTTATTTCTTCAAGGACTCAGATTTCTTAATCAAGTATTTTTTTTATTCATGTGAAGTCTCTCCATTCTTTTCCTTCATGTTCTTACCCGGTGATTCTCAGGAAGATTCTAACGGAGCCTCAAGTTTATAAGTATTTGTTCTTTTATCTTCCCTGGTGTGTTCTATGCAATCTTTCGATGGTGATCACATACTTTTCCTCGTTTCAAATGCTTTTCTTATGCCGGTGCACCTCATTATCATTCCACTTCTTGCTATTTATTGTTCCGAAGTGCTCAAGATATCTCGAAGATTCGTGTTTCCACTCTGCTTTCGTTCTAGATCTTTTGAGGATGTTACCTCATTCAAACCATTTAATTCAACCGGCGCAATCTATCTTTTAAATCGTTCTACGGTGTTTCTTTCGAGTGGGCCCATAACCCACAGGTCTTTTCCCAGGATCTTACCTGACTCTTCTTATTTTCCAGGAGCTATCCTCAAATTTCTTTTTGAAGTTTGACGTAAGAATGAATTTTCATCAGTCAGATGTGTTTCTCAAATATATCTCAATTTATTTTCATCGTGGGTTCAACCTTTCTAATATTCATCCCGGAGTATCTCAACAACTCATGTTGATGTTTCGCATCGTCATTCTCAACATTTGAAGACTGAAGAAGAGTTTTCCTCCAAATCTTATCGGTTCTTCCAAAGATTCGTGATTCTAGCTTGTTGCCATCCTCTCATAATTATTTTCGATTGTGGGAATTCTTTTCACCCATCCGGTGCAATTCAGGAGTCTTTTCAGTTTGATTTTCCGGAGGCCATCTTTTCAAATATTATTCATTGCAGCTCTCAGTTCTTTTTCTCCAATCTTACCGGTGCATCGTTCAAGTGATCTCTAATAAGTTGTGATCCCTTCGTTCTCATGTATCTAGATTCTCTCAACCATCTTCATTCATTTGCTAATTCTTCCCGGTGTTTTGTTTATCTTCTCTTCGTTCATTTTTTTAATTCTTACGATGGTTCATTCAAGATTTCTCTTCCTTGTTTATCATATCAATTCATTCGTTGTTTCAATTCTATCGGTGGTTCGTCGAAGACCTTTCCAAGTGTATGTTATATCTCCCTTAATCTTTTCTACGAGAATAAGTAATATGCCAAATCCGCTGTTTGTCATCAATTTAATTGGTGAAGGTTAAGCATAATATAATTCTTATTCTTGTTTCATCCATATGTTAATCTTTTCTTCCGGAGTTTGTTCACGATGATTAAATTCTTGGTTTCAAGTGCTCGTCTTTCTTTCCCGGAGTTCCAAGCTCTAATTGTCACGGAGATCCATCTAAATCATTACAAGGTTTCACCTTGTGTTTTCAACTTCTCTTTCCTTTTGTTTGATCATTCTTTTACTACCGGAGTTCTTCATGAAGGTTGTACATGATGGTTCACCAATGATTTCATTCCTTCTCGAAGTGTTCATCAAGATTTTTTCAGAGGAGCTCAAGTTTTCTTCATCTTGCAATCCGGAGTGCAATTCTTTCATGCATATCTTTTGAGGTGGTGTTATGTCATTCTTGATAATTTCCCTTCGTGCTTTGTGTTTCACAAGTTATCAAGATGAGGTATTTTAAATCCACCAATCTCGTCATTGGAGTTACCTTGGGTTATATTTTACCTAAAGTCTTCTCTAAGGATTGTTGCTATTATGGTGCTTATAAATGACCCAAGTTCTTCTATCCTCCCAGTGAAATAGTTTTGTCTCCTCCTTATTCATATCAATTCAAAATCCATTGTTTCCGTTAGTGGCGGAATTTCACCTCATAGTTATGAGATGTTTTCCATAAGCCCACAACAAGCTTATCTTTTTCGTTGTTGGTTTTTACAACAATTCCGTTCGACCCTTCTCCTAAAGATGCCTTTTCAAGCTCTTTTGTAGCAGAAGTTGGCATTTTCTTCTACATTCTTTTGTCTCAATTATCTTTATTCTATTCTTTCTCCCGGAGGTCTTGTGATGTTGCTCTTTTCACTCCTCATCTCGGTTTGTCAAGATCATGTTCAATTTCTTCCATTTACAGTCGAAGTGATGTCCAAATTATATCAGTCTTATTACTTCAGTATCTTGTGTAACCGGAGTGTCGTGTCCTCTGCTCAAGTTCTTTTCACCGTATCAAGTCTTGCATAACTTCTCAACCGGAGTACTGCTAGAAGTTGTTCTTCCTTGTCCCTCTTTTCTAACGGAGTGTTTTCAACTTCGTTCATCTCCATTGTATTATTTTCTCGAAATGGCTTAACCTTTTCAAGGTTCCTGGTTTCACTCGTTTGTCAAAGAAGCAACTTAGTTTTTACTGCTTATCTTCCTTTTCCGTTGTCCCTCTGGTGCCATTCTAGATCTCGGGACGAGATCCTCTCGTAGTGGTGGAGTGTTGTAACGCCTCGAGACCGATGTGCCAGGCGTCTTTCTGTTATTCGCCGACGCTGCCATGTCATTTGCTTGCGTGTTGCATTTTATCATGCCATCATCCGCATTGCATCATCATGTTTTCAAAACTTGCATCCGTCCGGGTTCCCCCAGTTCCGCCCGTTGTCCATTCTGAGCCCAGACACACTTGCACGCGCCCGCGGCACGTCCAAAATATTATTTTATAAGTTGCCGGAAAATATTCTCGGATTGGGTTGAAAGTTGGCATGTGGTCTTATTATAGTGTAGATAGACCGCCTGTCAAGTTTCATCGCATTCGGAGTTCGTTTGATAGCCCAATCGTTAAACTATAGCGACAATATAGTCGGTCAAATCGTCAGACGTTTTCGGTCTCCGGAAACAGTCGCCGGGCCTCTCTCTCTTCTCTTCTCTCAGCCTGAGGCCTTCTGCACAGTCCACTACCTACCGCCGGGCCTAGCCTAAGCTCTCTCGTCAGCCCGCGGCCCTCCTCTCGCGCGCGTTCGAAAGTTGTCCCGGACCCGACCCGGACAGTCGTCACCGTTGGATCTGGATGAACCCCAAAATCTACAAAACATCTTTGTTTTGTTAGTTGGGCCCCCTAACCTAATTATCTGGGATCGTCCGATTACGATCGGATGGACCGAATAGCCCCTAACCTAATCCGTGATGTATATATTTAGTCTACCCCTAGTCCATTTTAAACCTAACCCTTTTTCCTAGGGATCCTCTTAGCTGCCGCCACCCCACTGTCTCTTCTCTATTTCCATGCCCGACCAACCACTACGCTGTTAGTAAGATAATACTAAACCGGGACTTGATATATACTTCAATGGAAATAACATATTATAATGTAGCTTCCATCGTAGGGCTTGAACCCACGTCCACAAGGTTAAGAGCTTTGTGCTTTACCAACTAAGCAATGAACCCTTTAATATAATGGATTAAGGCTTGTATACCATGAATGTTTGACAGGAGCAATTGGTAGCCCCCAAGGGCCGGCTCATTATGATATGATGAGTCGGGTCTTCAATAAGATGTGCAAAAAATGACTTTGCATTAGCCCCCAAGTATCATGGTGCATGCTTGCAGCGACATGAGACTTGCATATTTGATATAATCTCAATTTATATAATGTAGCCCCAAGTACCGATTCGTAAGCCTGTAGCGACTCGGGACTATTCCTTCCATTGTAGAACAAACCATATCGATTGATAAAATAATAGACATTGCGCCAAAGCAACTTTGAATACCTCATCTGTTGATAACCATAATAAAAAATCCAGCCATGTTGACTATTTAAATATTTGAATAATTGATTTATAAGCGCATGATTCCAATGGTGCAATCCAAATATATATACTGGCGACTTATAGTCCAAAGCCAGACCGGTTTAATAAACACTGGATAATTTATCATCATACTGGCGACTTATAGTCGAAAACCAGGCCGGGTTAAAAAACGTCGGTGATTTATAATCATGCTTTATTCAACCTGTTTCTGTATACAACAAGTTTAAAGTGTCCTGGCGGTTTACCGCCGGACGGGTCATAATGCCAATATATAACCCGGGTGTATAACCAAGGCTGCACTTAAGAATAATCAAATATGAAATATATCATACATGTGACATTGAATCACATCGTTGGCTTACCAACTTTTTGTAGTAAGGGTGATAACCCAAATCTTGAGTATTTGAGAACTCCTTCCTTAATTTGCCGGTTTATGATAAAACCGTTTCGGGTTGTGATAAACACCGGTTTATTCAATACTGGTGACTTTGAGTCCGAACCAAACCGGGCTGGTAGTCTTCGGATTATAACTGATCATGTACTGACAACTTGTAGTTGAAAACCAAGCCGGGTTAATGAACGCCGGATATCCATGCACATATGATACATGCTATGATGATGTAATGATGCTGCAATGTATGATGCAATATATGATGATGTATATGTATGATCAAGAGGGTTTAAGCTATGGTTCGGATACGACCAGAGCCCCCATGTAGTCATAATTGTGGCATTGCACCGATCAAAAGGTGTAACTATGGTTCGAATACGACCAAGCCCCCAAGTGATTTCCCTATTGCCCTTATGCCTATCAAGAGGTGTAACTATGGTTCAAAACCATAGCCCCCAAGTAATTTTCCCTGGTGGCCTTATGCCTATCAAGAGGTGTAGCTATGGTTCGGATACGGCCAAGCCCCCAAGTGATTTCCCTGGTGCCCTTATGCCTATCAAGAGGTGTAGCTATGGTTCAGATACGACCAGAGCCCCCAAATGACTTCCCTGCTGGCCTTTAAGCCTATCAAGAGGTGTGACTATGGTTCGAACATAGCCCCCAAGTGATATTGTGAGCTGTGCTCAAGGGATACCCATGTTTGAGCTGCGCTGTGCAACAGACTCTCTTTAGCCCCTTGTGAAAATATTGGCTTGATAGCCGGATTACCGAAGTAACTAGAGCTGTGCTCTTTTGATAATATTGGCTTGATAGCCAAATCAATATGTAATCAGAACTCCGCTTTATAAACAGAAGCCCCCATGTGATCAATAATATGATAAGCCAATAAGGTAGGATAACCCATGTTTGAACCACGCGTCATGGCAACAGGTCCTCTTCGGCAATCTATAACTTTTTGCAGGAGATAAAATTCTTCTTGAACCGGGATTTTGAACCGGATATTGAGAGCGTCAGAGCTTTGTGGGAGACATATTTACCTTGAATCGGATTGTAAACTGGAATCTTCATTTTTAGCCGGAAATTTTTTAATGGCCTTTTAAACTCGAACTTGCGAGAACTTAATTCTTTTTGAACCGGAACTTTAAACCGGATTTGAAAGCTTCAAAACTTTGTGGGAGACAGATTGTCCTTGAACCGGATGTTTGAACTAGATTTGAGAGCTTAAAAGCTTTGTAAGAGACAAATTTACCTTGAGCCGGATGTTCGAACAAGATTTGAGAGCTTCAAAGCATTGCTGGAGAGAGATGTGTGTTGAACTGGATTTTAAATTGGAATCTTTATTTTGAACTGACAATTTTATGACGGCTTTTAAATTTTCATCAATAGGGTGGTGGCCTCCGGAACCGGGTTATCCTTCCCTCCAATAACCCGGAGTTCCCGGGTCATGTCATTGTAGCCCCCGAGTCTCAATACGACTCGAGGAGTTGGCTTGAGATTCTCCATATTTAACCGTGATATAAACCGGCATGAGTTATCCAATAATTCAATGATATAATAATCCCGTTTTGCAGTGGAAAATTTGTCCTGCATTGGAGAACATGCAAGCCAGAGTAATTGCTCTTTTAAAGAAAGCAATATATAATATAAAAGTATAATGGAGGGATTTCACCTGATATGTTAGGCCAAAAAATATCCACCGTGGAGTTGATGATCACCACAGTGAAGCTGAAATCAATCATGGGAGAGTCGGCCATGTAAGCAGACAAATGAATTGGCCGCAGTGTTGTAAGCCGGTGCGGTCAGGCGAGTCAACCACAAGAGCGGTAAGTCACGCGGCCGCCGAGTCGGCCGTGGGGGCGGACAGGTAAGTTGTCCGTCACATTGCAAGCCGGTGCAGATGTGTGAGCCGGCCGCGAGGGAGGACGGGTAAATCGTCTGTGGCATTGTAAGGCGGCGCGGATGGCTGAGTTGGCTGGCGCATTGATGTAGACCGGACCGCAGGGGCAGCATCTTGCACACCCTGTTCAACAATAAGCGGGCGCAGATGCTGGTGCATGATGATGCTAACGCATACTGATGTGTCTTTCGGACAAAGTGACTGCATAGCGATTTGATCAAATGATGGCCTTCACATCCGAACAAATCCCCATGCATCCATCCAGTTTTTAAGTAAGCCACGCCCCGCAAGCAATGCATTGAACTTGGGTGTCCCTCAATAGCTCGGCGCGGCACGGGGCCAGCGACGCCCAAGGCAGAAGCAACACCAACGAAGGGAGCAGCGGGAGACGCTGATCAGTGCTCATCGGAAGCTGTAACAGCAGTCAAGGCAATTTCACGGTAGGGGCAGCTTAGCAACTTGGAGTTGAGGCCCAGCGCTGGCGGCTTAACAATGCCGGCGAGTGACCGGGTGGCAGTAGTAGTCGGTGGCAGAGGAGCAGTGGCTCGACGGAAAAGGCGACCATGCACTAGTGCCGGCTGGCTACAGACTTCTTGTTGACCTCGGCGACTCGGATCAACAACTTCCGTCTAAGAAACTCCAATTGTATTCACACAAATATCTTTAATCGAAAACCATACATGTACGGGTGGACATATATCTTTTTTTCCTTTTTCTTGATTGCTTTGCACTTGAAGTAGCAGCAAAGAAAACCGACCATCATTTGGGGCGAGACCGGGCGTGACTCGGCGTTGACCTGCCATAGAGGAGGCTCTGCGGGTGACTCGGCCACGAAGCATAATCCGGGTCGTAGTTGATTGAGTCATGTCCGAGTCCTTGCTATATTCTTTTTTCCTTTCCTTTTGTCTTCACATGATGATGAATCTGTTGTAGTACTCCTTCCAGTCCATGCTTGTGCATAATCCTCGGGTGCTCCGTAAGCCTCCGCTCCCTTTGTTGATTTTAAACCAGTGCAATTACGATTAGCAGCACTTTCAACACAACTTGGTTTGCCTAAGATGTAGTAGTAGTACCACTTTTGCCTCGGGACTTGATCCATCAGCAGATTATGTGCGGAGGCGTGGAGCAACAAACACAACTTTGATGGATTGGTCAGAATAACTACAACGGAAGATTTCCTGTCCGTCTCAACGTAACCTGCGATTGATGGATCACGGAAAACTGCCCCCACCAGAAAAACTCTCATGATGGACTCGGCCTGCAAAGGCGGCGGCTCACCGTGCAGCCCTAAATTTTCTTTAACTCTTTAACCTCACAGATCATAAATCTGGTCCGACCAACTTGAAACTGATGCAGATCCTTTCGAACCGTCCTTCTTCATACAAAAATTTGCGAACCTCTTGACCCTGAGAGAGATCCCTCCAAGAACTCAACACCACCGTGCGCAATCCCCACGGTGGGCTCCAACTGTCGTAGTTATGTCACGGCAGATGTCCTTAGTGTCAGGACTTAGTCGCGAGGCCAACGCATCTATGTGGTAGCTTGAGAGGGGTTGAGTGTAATCGAGAGACGCAACGCAAGACAAAGGTTTAGATAGCTTCGGGCCCCAGGAAACATCATCCGGTAACAACCCTACATGTTGTTTGAGGCTAGGTCTCATTATCATCACGAGGGAGTCACCGTAGACCGGCTCTCCTCTTTGTGTCTAGCCCTAAGATTATTTTCTTCTTGCTTGTAGCTTGTCCCTCTTTGGGGAGCCCTGCCCGTCCTTATATAAGTTGAAGGGGCGGGTTACATGTGGAGTCCTATTAGTATTAGGACTAGTCTATCTCTAATACAAACCGGATACAAGTGCAGGTCTTAACTCCTTGTAAGACAAATATTCCTCACACCTTTCCTCTTGAACCGGCCCAGCATAGTATGAACTGGCCTTCATGAACCGCCCGTTGGGCCATCGGGTCTTGTCACTCCTCTGACCCGCGTGCCGGATTACCAATGAATCGTAAACCGCCAGGTCCAAACGGGTCGCCAGTGAATTGTTAAGTCTCAGCCGGATCTCAAGTAAAACACCAAGTCCGATCGGGTTATACTTCCAGCGGGTTTACACCGCGGGGTATATCCCCGATAGGACCCCCTTTGAAGGGATATGTTCATCCGACCCTAGAGTTGTCTCCGGCTGTAAGTCGGATAGTCCAGGGCCTTTATTGTTGGTCTCCACACAACCCGGACCCTGGGCGACCGATGTTTCACCTTGGGGCGTTGTCTTCATTATCCACTGCACCACTTGTTGATCGGGAGAGATCCTCCGAGACCACACCTCGAAGTCGTCCGCCCTTTTGGGCGAGGAATCCTATGGAGGCGTGTCGCTTTCCATCATCTCCGAAAGAAGATCCCCCAAAGAGGATTGTTGAGGAAGACTGCGTACCAGACTACAAAACATGTATTCTAGATGTTATCCTTGTGAACCGGAAAAGTAACGGGACATGTTTAAAACACCCTGGTTCACTTACGATTCGGCTAAGGACCTTATGGAGGAACTACGCGGCAATGTCGTCTTCCGAACCCGAACCTCCTGATAGGAGCGTCTTAACCCGCTTAGGAGCCTTTACCTCCCGACCTTCGGGGGCAGCCCTTTTCTTACCATGAGGAGGAAGGATGTCGGCTTCTCCTTCTCTTTTATCCTCGGAAGAGGGAACCTTAACCTCTCCGGACACAGTGATTGGTGTACCTTCGGAATGGAGGACACCTTTGGCCTTCCTGCTTTCCTCATTGTCCTCTTTCACTGGCACCTAGAATGGTGCCGGAACCAGCATCCTTGTTAACAAAGGACTAGCTAAGTCTTCGGGAAGAGGGGCCGAACACCTAATTCGCTCCGCCTTCTTCGTCCAGTCCTGAAAAAGATGGTTTTCTTAGTATCTTATTACGGGATATTTAATTATGTTGTGTCCAGGAGTCAAGTGCTTACCGAGGTATCCCGATGATTGCAGTCAAGGCCGATGTCCTCGATGGTGTCCGGCCACTGTTTTCGTGTCCTGAAAAATAACTTCCACATTCCTCTGTGCATCATGCTGAAGAAGTGTTGAAGGGCTCGTGGTCCTTCTGGATTAAACTCCCACATACGGAGGGGTCGTCGCTGGCACGAGAGGACCCGGCGGACTAACATTACTTGAATCACGTCGTTGAGACAGGTGTCCTTCTCAAGGAGACTCCAGATGCGGCTCTGTAAAGTCTGCACTTCATCGATTGATCCCTAGTCCAGCCCCATGTTGATCCATGAAGCAAGTTGAATTGGAGGGCCGGATTGGAACGCAGGTGTAGCTTCCCACTTGGTACCATGGGGTTCAGTGATGTAAAACCACTCTCATTGCAATAAGTTGGAAGATTCTGAGAAGGATCCCTTTAGCCAAAGAGCGTTGGTGAGCTTGCTCACCGCGGCGCCACCACACTCCGCTTGTTTCCCCTCGATCACCATCGGCTTCACATTAAAGGTCTTGAGCCATAAGCTAAAGTGTGGGGGAATGCAGAGAAAGGCCTCGCACATGAAGATGAATGCCGAGGTGAGAAGAAAAGAGTCCGGGGCTAGATGATGAAAATCTAGCCCGTAATAGAACATGAGCCCCCAAACAAAGTGGTGAAGAGCGAACCCTAGCCCTCGGAGGAAGTGGGAGATGAATACAACCCTCTTGCCAGATCTGGGGGTAGGAATAACCTGCCCTTGAGCAGGAAGCATGTGGGGGATTTCCGCGATCAGGTACCTCGCCGCCCGAAGCTTCGCAATATCCTCCTCTGTGGCAGAGCAAGTCACCCACCGGCCTTGAAGGCTAGGTTCGGACATGACTGGGAAGCTCGAAGCACTTAGATTGAACCTTGGGTGTTGGAACTCGAGGTTGTATAGGTTGAGGAAAGGGTGGGCGTAAAGGAGAAAGCCAGGTCGTAGCCCATTTATAAAGATGATGAATATCGAATGTCTCCTCCTAGGCCTTAAAACCTGCCTATTCCTAAGGAATCATGCCAACAGAACAGTTGGGATACCCATGCCCGTATTGATGAGAATCCCGTGATAAGGGGACACGATCTCTGCTTCAACAAAACGTGCCAATGAAACCGCGTCTCGAAACATGGAGCGACAGGCCAAAAAATGGTTCAAAATAATAACCGGGCAGGAACGAGATGTCATTTTACAAAAAAATTGTCGGCAGATTCGACTCGTGAAATATTATATTCTGTGTGGTGGTGTGTGGTACTTGTGTTGTAGATCCGGACACGTTCTTTGTGTTTGAAGACTATTTTGGAGTATTCGGAGGAGGAACCCGCCATGCAATGCCAAAGACAATCTGTGCGCCGGACACCTCGTCATTGAAGCCTGGTTCAGGGGCCACTGAGGGAGTCCTGGACTAAGGGGTCCTCGGGCGTCTGGCCTATTGGGAGTGGGTCGGACTGATGGGCTATGAAGATACAAGACCGAAGACTTTCACCCATGTCCGGATGGGACTCTCCTTGGCGTGGATGGCAAGCTTGGCGTTCGGATATGAAGATTCCTTTCTCAGTAACCGACTTTGTATAACCCTAGGCTCCTCCGGTGTCTATATAAACCGGAGGGTTTTAGTCCATAGAATCAATCATAATCAAATAGGCTAGACTTCTAGGGTTTCAGCCATTACGATCTCGTGGTAGATCAAATCTTGTAACCTCCATACTCATCAATATTAATCTAGCAGGACATAGGGTTTTACCTCCATCGAGAGGGCCCGAACCTGGGTAAACATTGTGTTCCCTGTCTCCTATTACCATCAACCTCAGACGCACAGTTCGGGACCCCCTACCCGAGATCCGCCGGTTTTGACACCGACAGCGGTCTCTTCCATTCAACATAACCAAAAGAAGGCGGAGGAATGGAGGAAGAGAGGTGTGTGAGTGAACACTCCCGCTCCTCCCCACCCCCTCTTTTATAGGCGGGTAGAGGCTGGGAGCTGATCCCTCGGTGGGTAACTGTCGGCCTCCTATCCAAGAAGACCGGGCCCCTGCCTTGCTGCTCTCCCGCACCACGTGCCTCCGTTACCTACGCCACTCAATGCATGCAGCATACATGGCTAAGGATAAGAGCATGGTGGGAAGAGTGAATTGGCAGTTACTCACCCATGCGTTAAAGTCATTCACGGACCATTACAAAGGTGTCCCCACTGCAATTCGCGTTACACGACGCGTGGAACAACCGGAAACTGACCCGGGCTCAGGTTAATGAAGAAGCAAATAATATCTCAAAGGACAAGGAACTACTACTCTCTTGCCTGTGCACTGGATAGGGCCTACCCCGACGACGCCTGGCAGCGTGTTCGGGCCAGGCCCGGGGGCTCCTATCGGTGTAATAAACCCTGGGTCGGTTGCCTAGACCGTGCACAGGCCTAAGAGCAAGATTGCAAAATCCAAGACCATACCAAGTAGAAGAGATCAGCTCTTTGAGGAATCAAAGGGCGAATCAAGAAGACCAAGTCAAGCCAAAGAAAGCAAGATATCACCAAGGGAAAGCCTCCCTTGCCGGGACCCTACGAAGGCAAACTACCCCGCCAATCCTTCACCGCTCCACCTCACAGTGACGCAAGTCATCGATCGATGCGTGTCAAGCCCCTAAGTGAATAAGTGGTTGTTTCTTGCCACATGGCAGCCACTTCCTATGGAAATCACCTCCAAATGACACTCGTCCAGAGATGTGTCATGCAGGCAAGAGAGAAGGTGGCTGAACATCCTAGCAAGGCTTGGCGGGCAGGCCATGATGTGACACTAAGCGGCGCATTTAATGCGCTCTGCCCTGTCTGCAGAGTTAGGTATGATAGGATTGTTTGCTATCTAATCAGTAAACAATGACTGATTTGCCATTGTGGTGACCCCTTGATCTATAAAAGGTGGCCCATGGCAACCATAGAAAGGATTCGGACCCCCTGTACACTCATTCGCGCCTAGCCGTTCTCGCCCCGAGGCAATCCTGCCGGGCTAGAGCGCTGCATTTCCACCATAATCCACCATCAATCCACCAAAGCAGGAGTAGGATTTTATGCCTCGCGTTGGCCCGAACCTGGGTAAAATTTCCCGCGTGATCTCTATCGTGATGTGCAATGGTCTCTGCTCTTTGTGCAATGTGCTCATCTCCCCTGCCGAACCACAAGGGGCTCATGGCCCCATAGGTGGCTATGGTTTCCCACGAAAAATATCCATGAATACAAGAAGATAATCCTTACTTCGTCAAAATATACGATGCTTAATGAATGTTATCCCTAGTCATTGAATTATGTAAGCATGGCATGACTCCATCTTCCTAACATAAGTACAAATCATGAGCAACCTGGTGTCAAACCAAGCAATTGTATCATAGTTTATCTCGCTTCAGCATTTTCAACTTCACTCAATACATGAGTGTGGGTCATGGACTTATCACTACAGGTGGAATAGAATATGTTGGTAGGAATATAAAGGAATACAAAAGTGGAGAAAGTCTCGCATCAACTCGGTGGAACGATAGGCAATGGAGAGGCCTTTCAATCGATATCAGTGTGAGGAGTAGGAATTGCCATGAAACGAATGCACTAGAGCTATAAGTGTATGAAAGCTCACAACTGCAACTAAGTGGGTGTGCATCCAACTTGCTTCTCATGAAGACCTCAGGCATTTGGAGGAATCCCATCAAAGAAATATACAAGCCAAGTTTTATAATTTAAAATTCCCACTAGTATATGAAAGTGACAAATCAGGAGACTCTCTATATGAAGAACATGGTGCTACTTTGAAGCACAAGTTTGGTAAAAGGATAGTAGCATCATCCCTTCTCTCTTTTTCTCTCATTTTTTTCCTTTCTCATTTTATTAGAACAATATCATGAACCTCATACCCACTTTTTGGAGGAATCATCAGTCTCCATCATTCTTTACCTCACTGGGATAATGCTCTAATAATGATGATCATCACACTTCTTTTTACTTATAACTCGATAAACTGAAACAATATGACTCTATATGAATGCCTATGGCAATGTACCAGGATGTGCAATGATATAGCATAACATGTATTACAATGATGAATGGTGGCTTTGCCACAAATATCAAACGATGATGAAAACACATGTCATGTGGAAGTAACCGTGGAAGTCGCATGGCAATATATCTCGGAATGGCTATGGAAATGCCATGATAGGTAGGTACGGTGGCTATTTTGAGAAAGGATATAATGAGGCTTATGTGTGATAGAGTGTATCATATAACGGGATTTGGATGCACCGGCACAGTTTGCACCAACTCTCAAGGTGGGAAAGGGCAATGCACAGTACCAAAGAGGCTAGCAATATGTGGATAAGTGGGAGTGCTGTATTAGTCCATGAACGCACTTAGTCATAAAGAACTCATATATTTATTGTGGAAGCTTTACTAGCCCTCGAAGCAAAGTACTACTCGCATGCCCCTAGGGAGGAGATGGGGAGGAGTTAACCATCACGCACCCCTGATTCTAACAACAAAAGGATTTCAACGAGGAATAAAAATGCGCCAACATCCCCGTCATGCCATGACAGACACTTAAATGAGTAATACATAACAAGCTTTAATCGATATTCTTACTAACCAATGATCATGAACCAATACCCTTTCATACTATTACATCAATATAATTAAATCACATGTTTCAGATTTAGTGATCTACATGAAAGTTTTTATTATATCACTCTTATATACCTATCATTTTTAACTGATCTTATAATACATGCATATTGCCACTTCCTATTTAAGACTCTCAAAAAATATAAGTGAAAATGAGAGTGCAATCATTTATATAAAATATAACCACCGTTGTGCTCTAAAGATATAAGTGAAGCACATGAGCAACTGCCTAACTCAAAAGATATAAGCGAAGCACATAGAGTATTCTAACAAATCATGATGAATGTCTTTCTCTCTCAAAAGGTGTGTCCAGCAAACAATGTTTGTGGAAAACTAACAAACAAAATAAAACTATAGCACAAGATGCTTCAAGTAAAACTCATATCATGTGATAAATAAAAATATAGCTCCGAGTAAACATACCAATGAATTGTGGACGAACGAGGGGATGACATCCGGGACATCCCCAAGCATAGATGCTTGGGTCTTCCATGAATATTACCTTGGGGTGCCTTGAGGATGCGGAGCTTCCCAAGGTCATCCCCATGGATCTACTGTCATCTCACCATGTGCCAAGCGAACCCATGACACGTGCACATGCAAGAGCTCTCGAGACCGAGGTGACATCTCTCTTCTCACAATTCTTCTTTGAAACACATGAGACATGGCTACTACGTCAAGCGGAGACACTTTGCATACTCAGGTACAAAGGGACAGGCCATGTAGAAGCTAAGGAGAAAGCCCGATCAAGGGAGGAAAGCAAACGCGAAGACAGAGAAGGAAAAGGGCAAGACATGACCTCCGAGACGATCCGGACCGCCATCCAGATGATATGGCCTTAGCCCGTACGATCTGGACCCCAGCCCGGATGATCCGGCTAATATGCCCAAAGACACCCAAAGCCACCTCGCTGAAGCCGGTTCATCCAGACGGACCCGGACAACCGGAGCCTCCACAGCCTCTATGACTCACCTGGATGATCTGGATGGTCGCCCAGATCATCCAGACTCCCGAAGCCCGGATCATCTGGACCACCATCTGGATCATCAGGACCCTTCCTGCGTGCATGACCTGGGTCGAGGCTCGTGTACCCCTTCGCCCCCTAGTCTATTTATACTCCAACTCCGCCCATGTTTTAGGGTTAGTATTGTGATTGCTCATTTTGGAGATGGAGCCTTGCTCATCCACTTGTACCCCTACTCCATTGGAGACCAAGGCCTCCAAGGAGAAGATCCCCCAAGTGGATTCAAGACCCCTTTTGGGGATATTACTACTGGGCGTAAACCGGCCTATCCGGGCCGGGTTAACTTCGTCAGTAGTTAAGTATGTTAAAGCCCAAGAAGGCAGATGAGGGCTCAAGGCCCGTGGTCGGTTCAAGGCCAGTAGCCATAAACCGGCGTTGGTAGTTAACTTGTATTGTAAGTTAGGAATAAGTAGAGACCAAACCAGACACGTCTATGAGCCGGTATTGGGACTCTGTGAACCGACGGGCGTCACCCGTGTATATAAGGGGACGACCCAGCGGCGGTTCAAGGACAACAGACAAAAACTCGAGACATAGGCGAAGCTTGTTTGCTCCCTAGTCATCGAAACCCCATCAATTCCATCACAACTAGACGTAGGCTTTTACCTTCATCGAAGGGGCCGAACTAGTATAAACTCTCTTGCGTCCCTGTGTCCGCTTTAACCCCTTCAAGCTAACCCGTCGCGATGGCTCCGCGACTAAGTCCTTTCTCTAGGACATCTGCCGTGACAAAACCACGACAGTTGGCGCCCACCGTGGGGCTATCACATGATGGTTTCAGGTTCTTGGTGGGCTGCTTTGAAGGACTCGAGGGCTACGCTGTAGGCCGAATGACTAAAAGTCGTTGCGGCAAGCTCTACATCGATGATGTTGGCTGGGGCCCCGAGGCCGGCTTAGTTGAGTACGGGTACCGGGTCCCCTTTGGTGGCATTCACGTTTTCATTGGCAAGATCGGTGAACCGGGCCCTGAGCCGGACATCTGCACCGACCTCGTCGAGACGGCTCAGCGTGCACGATCTGCCCGGGTTAAACCGGCCATGAAGTGTGCCCTCGTGGGAGTCATTCATGGAGGAAGTTATGAGGATGGATCGGAATCTTGCGGCGAGACCGTCGTTTGTTCCGATGACGAGTCATCGATCGGAGAAACCGAATCTCTTTATCAGCTACAAGATGGCCAGATTGGGGGCTGTTCCGATGGCGACAGTATTCCAGACCCCTCGGATCTGCCCAACCGAGTCGGAATATTCATGGCCGGCACACAAGCAGCACTTCATTCTTCACCGCTGCGGCAACAACCTCTGGTTCAGCAGGGGCGACGGCTGCCGGGGCAGGAGGCCCTGTGCGCCCGCCGGCTCAAATTCTATTAGAGCTATTTGATGCATTGGCTGTGCTTATGGCGGAAGCTAATCCGGCGGATCAGGACGTCCACAACACGGAAATTGCAAAAGTAAAGGAACAAATCACCCAGGCCAAGGCGGATCTGGCAGCTGAGGACACCAGGATGGCCACAGAGCGGGCCGCTCTAGACGCACAAGCCTACAGGCTCATGTTGGACCAGAGCGCGTCGCATGAACTCATGAGGAGGAAGTACCGATCCCGTTTACCTCCGGTTTTCGAGGCCAGAGACCTTTTCAACACCCCGGGAGCAGGAACCGGTAATCCGCTGGAGGGAAACCGGGCGGAAGCTCCTGGGACCGGTGAGCCGGTTCAGCCTCGTCGGATGGACCCGCCTCGTCAAAACACCGTTATACCTCAGGCTCTTTTAACACCTCTGGGTCACTACTCCAACCCAATGGACAATCTCGTCGCCGCTGCTGCACGGCTGGAGGCCATTCCAATTGAAGGTGACTCGCCGCAGGCAGTAGAGACGCGACGGCTCAAGGAGCTTCTCAGGACAGCTTTGGTCCAACAAGAAGCATACTCGTACAGCCGCGACCGGACCCACTCGACCACCCGTCCAAGCCGGAGCTATAGCAGACATATGGATGAACCGGCAGTGTCGAGTAATGAGCGACGTGGAGCACCCCGTGGCAACAACCCGGCGGGTGGTGCTGATAACGCTCAGGAAGTGGTGGATCGGGCCCGAGCGCGCAGGGAGGCCAAGTTAGCCGCACAGCATCAGGCTCGGCAGCTCATGCCGGTTCGTCCAACTATCTTGATCGAACCTGGTGTTACTTCTAGTTCTTTGGGGGTGCCTTGCCTTGTCCCCGCTTTACGCAATGTGCGCCTGCTCAAGGATTTCAAAGGCCCGCGCAAAGTACCAAATTACACGGCGGATCAACCTCCAGAGACATGGGTGGAGAGCTATGAGATGGCCATGGAGATGCTTGATGTGGATGACGCGGCGTGTGCGAAATACTTCACCATGATGCTTGAAGGAACGGCCCGTACTTGGTTAAAAAGCTTGCCGGCTAATTCTATCAGTTCATGGGCCCAATTACGAGCCCGGTTTATCAGCAATTTCAAGGATACATGTAAACAGCCTATGTCGATAGTGGACTTAGCTGCCTGCGTCCAGGAGGAAGGAGAATCGACGACTCATTGGGTGCGCCGGGTTTCACAAGTGTTGCATTCATCAGACCGCATCAACGCTGACACCGCTGTATTAACCCTAGAAGGCAACTGCCGATTTGGGCCCCTAAAGCTGAAGTTGGGACGGATGACGCGTCATTGCACTGACATGGGGACCCTCATGGCTGCTTTGGTAAAGTATGCTGATTCTGATAGTACCAAGGATCCCGAATCTAATGATGACAAGGCAGGGAAGGGAAAGAGGAACAACAACTCCAAAGGTCAGCAGCATCACTGGGCAGGCAATGGTGGTGGAGGCAAGCGTAAAGTGGATGGTAATATGGACTTTGTGGCTAATACCAACACGCAGGACAATGGCCAGCGATGCAAGGGTAAACCGAAAAATCGCAATGGGGCACCCAACCCTAACCCGGACCGCCTAAACTATCTACTGAGCCAGCCCTGTCCAAGACATGGGACGAAGGAGGCGCCAGCAAACCACCTTTGGAAGGATTGCTTCATTATGCAGGAGTTCAAGAATTCTAATGCTTTCCGGTATGATCACGGCTCCGGCGGTGGTCAGGGTCCGGGCTAGGTTACGGTGGAGGAAATTCCGGTTCAGGATTTAATGGTAATCCGGGCGGACATAATAATCAAAATAGTCAGAACAACCAGGGTGGTTACAACCAACAGCAGCAACAGTCAGGTTATCAGAGCAACCCAAAGCAGTTGAATAGTGGGCAGTACCATGTTTTCACCACTAGCTTGGACAAGCGAGACCGGAAGGTTCAGAGGCGGGCAGTCAACTCTGTTGAACCGGCCGTGCCCCGTTATCTACGCTGGTCTGAGCAGCCGATCGTATGGAGCAGAGAGGATCACCCTCCCCAGGTTGATAATCCGGGTTAGTTGGCTCTGGTGGTGGCACCTCAGGTGGGAGGTTACAAGTTCACCAAAGTACTCATGGATGGAGGGAGCAGCATTAATATCTTATACTATGAGACCTTCCGCCGTATGGGACTAACAGATAAAAATCTCAAACCGTCTAATACGGTGTTCCACGGTGTAGTACCTGGCAAGTCAGCATATCCTATTGGTAAGATAGCTCTGGAAGTGGCCTTTGGAGATGATCATGATTCCAGGTCGGAAACATTGACGTTTGAGGTGGTGAAAGTCCAAAGTCCATATCACGCCCTGTTTGGGCGACCGGCCTACGCCAAGTTTATGGCACGGCCCCGTTATGTGTATTTGCAGCTCAAGATGCCGGGTCACAAGGGGACAATAACGGTTCACGGAAGCCGCAAAATCGCTTTGGAGTGCGAGGAAGGAGATGCGGCCTATGCAGAGTCGGTTTGTGCCACCGAGGAGCTGAAGTATTATAAGGACAATGTTGATCCGGCGGACATGACTCCATTAAAGAAGCCAACTACGGAGCATGATCCGGCCCTGAAGTTCAAATCGGCAGCAGAAACTAAGCTTGTTGACTTCGTACCTGGCGATTCGTCCAAGCAGTTCAGCATCAGTGCCAACTTGGATCCGAAATAGGAAAGCGCGCTCATCGAGTTCATCCATGAGAATCGGGACATTTTTGCATGGAAGCCCTCTGACATGCCAGGTGTACCGAGGCAACTCGCTGAGCACACCCTTAATGTGGATCCTAAATACAAACCGGTGAAACAGTTCCTCCGCCGGTTTAACGAAGAAAGACGCAAGGCGATTGGAGAAGAGGTAGCCAGGCTCTTAGCAGCTGGCTTTATTGTTGAAGTTTTTCACCCTGAGTGGCTTGCCAATCCGGTGCTGGTCCTTAAGAAAAACGGCACCTGGCGCATGTGTGTGGATTACACAGATCTTAATAAGGCTTGTCCAGCAGATCCTTTTGCCCTCCCCCGTATTGATCAAATTATTGATGCTACGGCGGGTTGTGAGCGTTTAAGTTTTTTGGATGCATATTCTGGCTATCATCAGATCAAAATGGCAGTTAAGGACCAGGAGAAGACGGCGTTCATAACTCCCTTTGGAGCCTTCTGCTATGTGTCTATGCCCTTTGGGCTCAAGAGTGCCCAGGCAACTTATCAACGGTGTGTGCAAAATTGTCTTCACAAACAGATTGGCCGTAATGTACATGCTTACGTGGATGATATCGTGGTTAAATCCAGGGAGAAGGAGACTCTGATTGATGATTTGAAGGAAACCTTTGATAACCTGAGGACATACAAGATGATGCTTAATCCGGACAAGTGCGTCTTTGGTGTACCGGCGGGCAAGTTATTGGGTTTTCTGGTGTCCAATAGGGGAATTGAGGCTAATCCGGAGAAGATCACAGCCATCACCTCCCTGGCTAAACCGAAGTGTATCAATGATGTTCAACGCCTGGCAGGCCGGATTGCCGCGTTAAGCCGGTTTATCAGTCGTCTTGGTGAGAAGGCAATCCCTTTGTATCAGATGTTGAAGAAGACGGATCAGTTTGTCTGGAGTTCTGCTGCTGATGAAGCATTTGAGGACTTAAAGCGGCAATTGGCCAATCCGCCTGTGCTCGCCGCTCCCATTGACAAGGAGCCGTTACTGCTATATGTTGCTGCTAATGCTCGGGCGGTCAGCGTGGCTATTGTGGTGGAGCGAAAGGAGGCAGGTAAGGAGCATCCGGTTCAACGTCCAGTCTATTATATCAGCGAGGTACTCATTGAGTCCAAGCAAAGGTATCCGCATTGGCAGAAGCTGGTGTATGGTGTTTTTATGGCAAGCCGGATGCTTAAACAATACTTCCAAGGGCACCCAATTACGGTGGTCAGTTCTGCTCCTTTGGGGGATATCATCCAGAACCGGGAAGCAACTGGCCGGATTGCCAAGTGGGCTATAGAGCTTGGGCCGCACGGTTTGAAGTATGTGCCTCGGACGGCGGTTAAGTCTCAAGCACTTGTTGATTTCATCAATGATTGGACGGAAATGCAAGCACCTGAAGAAAAGCCGGATCACACATATTGGACCATCCATTTTGATGGATCTAGGCAATTGGAAGGCTCGGGGGCTGGAGTTGTATTAACTTCCCCACGAGGTGATAAGTTTTGTTACGTTCTCCGCTTAATGTTCCCTTGTACTAACAATGCAGCTGAGTATGAAGCCTTGCTCCATGGTCTTCCGGATGGCTAAGGAGATGAATCTAAGTCGAGTTAAGTGTTTCGGTGACTCGGACCTCGTGGCTCAGCAAGTGTCTGGCACTTGGGACTCCAAGGACCCACTCATGGCAGCATATCGTCGTGAGGTGGATATTGTTGCAGGTCACTTTAAAGGCTATCAGGTGGACCACGTGGACCGGCGGAAAAATGAAGCGGCGGACGCTTTAAGCCGGCTGGGCTCTCAGCGCAAACCGGTCCCGCCCAATGTTTTTCTGGATGTGCTGCACAACCCGTCGGTCAAGATCCCTGGTGAAGCGGATTTGGCTATTCCTGATCCGGAGGCTCAATTGGTGGCAGCTCTTCATGTTATTCCGGATTGGACGCTTCCTTACCTGGCGTACAAGAACCGGGGCGAGTTACCAGAGGATGAGACTCTGGCCCGACAGATAATCCGGCGATCCAAGTCCATGACTATTATCAACGGCGAGTTGCATCATTGCAGTGTGTCAGGGGCGTTTCAACGCTGTGTGTCTCCTGAAGAAGGCCGTGAAATTTTGCGTGAGATCCACGAAGGAGATTGTGGTCACCACGCCGGTTCAAAATCTCTGGTGGCTAAAGCGTTTCGCCATGGCTTCTATTGGTTAACTGCTCATGCTGATGCGGAGGATCTGGTCAGACGATGTGATGGTTGCCAAAAGTTTTCAAGACGTGCTCATGTACCGGCTCAAGAATTGAGAATGATTCCAATTACTTGGCCGTTTGCGACTTGGGGGCTGGATATGGTTGGGCCTTTCAAAAGGTCCAAAGATAAGAAGACCCACCTCCTGGTGGCGGTTGACAAGTTTACAAAGTGGGTGGAGGCAGAACCTGTTAGCAAGTGTGATGCGGCCACGGCGGTTCAGTTCATCAAAAAAGTGATTTTCCGGTTTGGCTTTCCACACAGTATCATCACAGATAATGGTACCAATTTGTCCAAAGGTGCCATGAAGGAGTTCTGCGAACGGGAGCACATCCGGCTCGACGTTTCATCGGTGGCACATCCACAGTCCAATGGTCAAGCAGAAAGGGCTAATCAAGAGATCTTGAGAGGCATCAAGCCCCGGCTTATGGTTCCTTTGCAGAGAACACCGGGTTGTTGGGTAGAAGAGTTACCATCTGTGTTATGGAGCATCAATACTACACCCAACAGATCAACAGGATACACACCGTTCTTCATGGTTTACGGAGCGGAGGCGGTTCTCCCCAGTGATATCCGTCATGATTCACCCCGTGTGGCGGCTTATGTTGAAGCGGACAATGAGACAGCACGGCAAGACGCTTTGGACCTGTTGGATGAAGAACGTGACATAGCAGCTGCTCGCTCGGCGATTTACCAACAGGATCTTCATCGTTATCATAGTCGCCGAGTCAGAACCAGAACCTTTCAGGAAGGAGATTTGGTGCTTCGGCTCATCCAAGATCAGACTGATATGCATAAGCTATCCCCACCTTGGGAGGGGCCTTTCGTGGTCAGCAAGAATCTGCACAACGGGTCATACTATCTGATCGATATTCGAGAGCATAAGACTCACGTACATCAGAGGAGGAGACCAACAGGCCGTGGAACATAGCTCATCTTCGGCCTTACTATACCTGAGCCATTGGCTCTACTTATGTACATATTACGACGATGTATATATTATGATTAAATATAATAAACCGGAACCTCAGCTAAAGCGGGGTATCTGTTCTTTTATATCATGTGTGGTTACATGGAGTTATTCTAAAGCGGCCTCCGGTTTACCCCTTGAGTTAGCTTTTTAAAAGCATCATGTTATATTACTTGGGGGTTTGGTCGTGTCCGAACCAATACAATACCTCTTGATAGGCGAGAGCCACCAGATCACTTGGGGACTTGGTCACGTCTGAACCAGTCATGCCTCTTGATCGGCCTAAGGCCACAAAATCACTTGGGGGCTTGGTCGAACCCGAACTATTGCCATGCCACTTGATCGGCATAAATGCCACGGTTTCATTTGGGGACCTGGCTGACTAGAACCATAGTTACACCTATCGGGAGCTTGGTCGTGTTCGGCCATGGTAACGCCATTTGATCAGCTCAAATAAACCTTTTTTGCAAACGGTTTTGTCATTGCCTTTGCTTCACACTTTTCTTTGAAAGATATTTCTTTCTTTTTATTGCATTTTTTAAACCGACAAAGTTTTCAACCGGTTCACACTGTCAATTGATGGAACACGGTCCATTTTTTAATCGGCGACTATTTGCTTGGTTTGATTTTTTGTTAACATCCTATTACGGAGTAACACGGTGTTTTACAACCCGGCACGGTTTACATGGTAAACCGGCATTATATATATACACGAGCTGCTATCTCCTCCAAACAGTGTGGGTTTATAAACCTCCGCTTTAAGATTGGCTAAGCCAACTTCATGTCCAACGATGGCAGGTATTATGTATCTCAAAGATTTGATCATATGTTTAAATTTCAGATATTTTGATTTTACATATGCAGACATCATACTCCGCCTGACAGTACAACCGCGGTGGTGCTTTAAGATTTTTTATGTTGCAGAAAATACTTTGGACAGTTCATCACCCAAAGGAAGAGCAAGTTGCAGTAATTATGCACGAAGGCATATCAACATCAAATGTATCAGCTAGCCTATTACAAGGCAACACGGTGCCCACAATAAGATCATTGATTTTTGCAAGGGAGAAGCAGTTTTAAACTGGCTTCCGGTTCAAGCTTGGTCATCAGCCTGGCCTGATGGTTTTGGATCATCCCGCGCCGCTTCAGCTTTAGTTTCTCTACCCAGTGGCTGGAAATCAACAGTTGTCCAGTCGATTCCCATTAATGCTTGAAAGACAGTTTCATCATGGATCAACAATGACGGGTCAATATCAGGAGCGTAAGTATGCTTACGGATCGGAGGGATAAGATTTTCCGCTTCATGAATTGGTGTAGCTATTCGCTTGTTTTGATTGTCATATTGGGCTTGATAATGAGACAAGTCTTCTTCTTCAGCCAATTGACAAGCTAGCGGACGCACCTCCCGGTTTATTGCTCGCAGATCTGCTTCACTAAACTCTGACCCGTCTTCCTTCAAGCTGGGATAGCCCTGAGCCGCTTCAATAGGATCAAAATCCGGCACCCAAGCTTTTACCCGGATTAAGGCAGTGATCGCACTGGTTCGAGCAGCAGATTTCTTCAGCTCTTCAACCCGGGCAGGAAGCACCGACAGTTTCATCAGAGTGTCCTGAATCAAAGTGGGCACCGTCTTGTTGTGGGATGCAGTACAGATGATCCGCTGTGCACCAGTGTACAGTTGTTCGACCAACGTGTAGGCGGTTTTCAATTTCTTCCGCACATCTGACCCCAAGTGACCAATGCGTGTCCCTGAAATATCATAAAGGGTTAACAAACCGGCAGCTCTGTAAGACGGCAGAATCAATTCAGAAGTCAAACTAGCTTACCAAAGATAGCAGTGGTCATGGCATGCACGTGCCTCTTTATGCTGGTCAGTTCATCCGCCACCGGTTTTAGTGCAGCCTCGGCATCTTCTGCTCGTTTGATTAAAGCGGATTTTTCAGTGGCCCAATCCGCCCGCTTCTTCTTGAAGCTCTCCTTAAGCTGTTCCATGGCGCTTAAAGCGCTGGTTAATTCCTCTTTTGCTTTGGAGGTTTCAGCTTGTTGGGATTTCAGATTATCTTGGAGATCGGCGACTTGGCTTTCTTTCGTCTTCAGCTCAGCCTGCATGCAGACAGTTATATGATTCAGCAAAACAGTACAAGGATTGAAGTACCAACCACATAACAAGTTATGCACTTGGCACTTGGGGGCTAATGCATATTCGATCTTCATCTTTCAATTGCTTACAAAGTCCCAAGATCAATACAAGTATTCAACTTGGCACTTGGGGACTAATGGCTATTTGCTCGTATATATTCTGATGCGGCAATCTCAATTACTTAAAGTCCCGGTTTAACTACGCTAAGTTGAACCGGCCCTTGGGGACTACATCAGCGAATTTCAAAGCATTAAGATTTATATTAGTAAGTCCCGGTTTGAAAGAAGATTACAAACCGGCCCTCGGGGGCTAGGAGCGTCAACAAGAATTGAAATATACAAGCAGGAAAGAGCATATGGAAGTTACCTCATATTTATCTTTCATCATATTAACCAGACCGGCTTCATAGTCACGACTGGTATACAGCCGGTTCAGGTAGCCGAATGGATATCTTGGGCGTTCAGAGCAGCGTAAGTCGCCAGATCAGCATTCCACTTGCCTTTGCCAAAGGCAGCAAATTCTTCCTTGGCAGAATGTTTGGACAAAGCGACAGGATTGCTTGGCTCTGTATGGCCAATGCCAGTAATGACAACCTCATCATCCTTGGTATCGCCGGTTTGCACTGGGGCTGTTGGCTTGTCAGTAGGCTTTGTTGGACCGGTGGATTTCTCAATCCGGATGGAGCTTGTGAGCTGATTGACAGGACTTGAGGTATCAATAGGTCTCTCTTCAGCAATAAGATCGTCCTCTTGCTGCGGTGGATCATTGGGTATATCCTCAGGTATAGCCGCTTCAAGATCTGGTGTTTTGCCTGGTTCAAGGACGGCATCCTCTTTGGCCGCTTTGTCCAGACGAGCCTTCTTGCTTGGCCTAGGCTTGGCCCTGAAAGGAATAACAAAATCAAATACAGCATATGTTCCAAGACGATGTACTGCAAATATTATGATAAGTATAGCTTACCCAAGCACCGTTTTGAGCGGTGGCAGCTGAGTAGCTGATGACTTGCCAGAGGATGAGTGGGAAGTAACATGGTAATCGGAGTCAGATGGATTAAGAGGTTGACGAAAGCAGCCCGCTTTAGGACAAGCACTGACAAGCAAATTAGAGACCTCTGAACGGCGTTTCCAAACCAGACTGTTCGACGGAGGTAACTACCTGGCCACTGTGCCGGGTTGTGCGACGAGCTTCGTGTTGTTGGGTCTTTATAAGAAATTTGGGATCCAAATAAGCAAGAGGATGAGAAAATTTAACTTTCCATTTTGCCTGACGGATTTTTAGTGAAGGCAAAGGTTCTGAATCGGAAGAGAGAATAATTACCTCTGTAGCATCAGCATGGTTGGCTTCGGCATCATCCTGACTAATATCATCATCAATAAGACGCATGAAGAATAAGCCAAGTGAGTCAAGCCCTACCTCAAGGTCCAGATTATCCACATCATCATCAGGGGCCGGGTTAGAGGATGTAGTGGTTCTTTTCATGTGGGCAGTCTTCTTCACAGCTTTAGTCTTTTGTCGGGTTGTTCTTTCCGGTTTGTCTAGTTTTTCTGGTTTCTCCTGCGGCAGTTTCTTGCTCCAAAACGGATCATTGCCCTGGTTACAGAGACACTGATATTAAACAATGACCAGATATATCAATAGCAGATTTAGCAAAAAGAAAAATCAAACTCTTACAGCTGGCGGTTTGTTGGTGGCACAGAAGGGAAGCAGGCCGGTTTTAGCACAGATGTGTTCCGGTTCATTCAGCATCTTATTCACAGCCTCTGTGATTTCTTCATCGGTGAGCTGGATGTTGGAATGTCGCAGTGGGTCATCAACACTGCCAGTATACTCACACATCAAACCGGAGCACTGACTAAGGGGCAGTTTGCTCCATGATATCCAACAGCGGGCGAGATCAACCCCTGTTAAACCGTTGGCCATAAAGGCTCTGAGCTTCGACAGTTGAGGAGCATATTTGCTTCTCTCCTGGGCAGTCAACCTTTGTGGAAAGGGGTGTGTATTGCTGAGCCGCTCCGGACGAAAGCCAGGCAAGGGATTTTCACCAGCAGGGGAGGTGTCTTTGCAATAGAACCATGTTTGATTCCACTCTTTGGGGTGGCTGTGCAGTTTGGCGTGAGGGTATGTGACCTCCTTCCTTTTCTGAATCGCCACACCACCCAACTCCGTATTGGAGCCGTCAGTAAACTCAGTACGGCGGTTTAGATAGAAACACTCTCTGAACAATTCCACTGTGGGCTCCTCTTGAAAGAACGCCTCACAGAGCACTTGGAAGTGACACATGTTTGTAACAGAGTTGGGGCCAGTATCTTGTGGATGGAGTTGAAAATCGGCTAACACGTCCCGGTAAAATTTAGAATCGGGCGGCTTAAAACCCCGGGCTAAGTGATCTACGAAAATGACGACATCTCCTTCTTGAGGTGTGGGAGGGCATTATTTGCCAAGAGCCCTCCAATGGATGGTATCTTTGCTGCCTAAGGCGCTGATCAGGACTAAATCGTCCAGTTGAGCCTCTATGACACGAGAAGGAACGCAGTTGCACTCATATACTTGCTTGGCCATGATGAAATCTACAAGGTAGATGATCTCGGTTCAAAAATGCATTGGTTAAGGTACATTGGTATGTGCAATGTTAAACCGGAGACAGATCTATCTAAACCGGAGTTTTATGAAGCAACAACAACTGGAGGTTCAACAAGGGGACTAATGGTATATACCGGTTTGGCAATTTTTTATACAAAGTTAAACCGCCTGGTCTAAACATTGAAGCAGATGAGTAAGTTTACAGAAACAGGTTTCACAAGACTTCTCTACAGCAACGGATCTGAAGCAAGTTCAGAAAAGAAGGAAAATATTCAAGGTTCAAAAAAGAACAGTACTGAATCAATGGGCAAAGATACATATAGATCCATGGTCTTGAGGCATGAAACTGAAGGCGGATGCTAAAACCTAACGCTACACAGAGCAAGGATTCATAGACGCATCTAGGAGCTATCGTATGAACACGGAACAGGCGATGAACACTAGAAGAACATGAAACCCTAGAACAGATCTGTGTTGAAAAGAATGGAAGACTTACTGGAGATGAGAAAGATGCGGAAGGTTGCCGCGGTACTCTGGTGCGCCCAGGTTGATGCAGCGGCCAAGGTTGATGCAGAGGTTGACGGTGGCGGCGGAGCTCCGAAGCTGGGCGACGCGAGGAAGACGAAGCGGAAGGGCACGGAGGGGAAAAACAAATGACCCTTCGGTCCTATTTATAAGGCAAGGGACAGGAGTCAGGCGCGAAAATCAAGGGACCGAGGATTTGGAAACAAAGATGTTGCCTTAATTGTCGCAGACCTATTAAGGTCCTTTTTAACAGGTGATGTCACGCCGATTTACAATGACCAGAGAAGATGACATCACGGCGATTCAACAAACTACAAGAAGATATTGAAGATGAAGATTTTTGCTAAAGGATTGACATGAACATGTTCAAATCAATCTGGGGCCTAATGTTGGGGATATTACTACTGGGCGTAAACCGGCCTATCTGAGTCGGATTAACTTCGTCAGTAGTTAAGTATGTTAAAGCCCGAGAAGGTAGATGAGGGCTCAAGGCCCATGGTCGGTTCAAGGCCTGTAGCCGTAAACCGGCGTTGGTAGTTAACTTGTATTGTAAGTTAGGAATAAGTAGAGACCAAACCGGACACGTCTATGAGCCGGTATTGGGACTCTGTGAACCGACGGCCGTCACCCGTGTATATAAGGGGACGACCCGGCGGTGGTTCAAGCACAACAGACAACAACTCGAGACATAGGCGAAGCTTGTTTGCTCCCTAGTCATCGAAACCCCATCAATTCCATCACAACTAGACGTAGGCTTTTACCTTCATCGAAGGGGCCGAACTAGTATAAACTCTCTTGCGTCTCTGTGTCCGCTTTAACCCCCTCAAGCTAACCCGTCGCGATGGCTCCACGACTAAGTCCTTTCTCTAGGACATCTGCCGTGACAAAACCACGACAACCCCCTTTTGGGAAGATCCCCTAGTGGATTCAAGACCTCCACTACTGCAGGATGGTCCAAACGCGACACTACGATCAAAGACCCTTCAACGAAACTGTGTGTGATGGCATAATCACAAACGGTGGTGTAAAAAACCGTCAAAAAGGTGCAAAATGTTTGCGATGATGGATGCATCAAACACGGTTCTGATTTTAATTGCGTGTGCGATGAAGGGCATACGGTTCAGTTCAACGAACTATTTGCGATGAGGCGGAACAAAAGAAACGAGCATCCAGATGAAGGCGTGTCCGATATACAGCATACGATTCACTCGGATGAACTGTTTGTGATGAGGATGAACAAAATAAACGGGCAGCTAGATGAAGGTGTGTGCGATATACATCATATGATTCACTAGGATGAACTTTGTGTGATTAGGGAACACAATGGAAACGGCTCAACTGAACAAGATGTGTGTGATATGCGGCAAACAGGTCCGTAATCAGAAATGTGTGCGAAGACCAATAATAACACAGACGATTGCTGCTAATAAGCCGTGTGATTTGCTCTGTTTATAGAAGAATAACATCTATATGTATTAGCAGAATAACTATTCTGATAACACTTCCGCACTGCACGCTCAACATGAGGGCACTGTGCTTTCAGTAGCAGGGGTACTGCCATACATAGACTAGTGAACTTTGTGTCGAAAAAGACTGCACGCGGTGTTTACTGGGTACCTTTTTCTCTCTAGTTTTTTAACTGTTTATAGAAATGAGGCGTGTAATATAGCATTGATAAGCTATGGATTAGGCGCAACATCGCCATGTTGAACACTTTTCGAGATTCCTCACGGTTTAAGAGCAGTTTTGAAAACGGTGCAGCGCGATAAGTGGCAGTGACGTTTTTTCGCATTTTTTTCTAAACCGCTCGTCGAAATGAAGCAAATGATTCTCCGTTGGAAAGATATCATCGAGGCGCATCTTTCTCATATCTATTATTTTATCTATTTCGTTACGGTTTAAGAGCAATTTTAAATTTAGTAAATCGCGGAATTTTGTTTTTTTTTGATTTTTTTGAAATTTTCGTATTGTTTTCTCTCCAGTTTCAGTACCGTTTGTCGAAACGAGGCATGTGATACACTACTGGAAAGCTACGGACAAGGCGCAAATTTCGTATGTTGAAATGTTTTTGAGATTCCCTATGTTTTTAGTTAATTTTGAAAATCGTGCGACTAACGACGAGGGGTAGCGGCCGTTTTTCTCGAAATTTTTACAAACCGCTGGTCGAAATGATTCAATAGTTACGCCGCTGGAAAGATAACACCGAGACGCAACTTTTTCATATAGAAGACTCTCTCTAATTCCTTACGATTTAAGAGCAGCTTTAAAAATACGAAAACGCGGACACTCCAACACATCAGACAGAAGAATGCACTACTTCAGACTAAGAACCGTACTGCATCACACTGGCAAGTGAACTTCATGGTTTTTATTGTCGAACGTAAATTTTTCCAGTGAGGAGTAGACCGTACTTCACATCGGGCGTAAGTGAACCCCAACACATGTCGAGAAGTGAAACCGCATAACATTTTTTGTTGTTTTCGCAACAATTTTTCCGCACTTCACGTTGGGCGTAAGTGAACCGTGCCAGTACCAAAAGTGAACCACATGAGTTTTTAATTGTTTTCCTAATTTTTGTATAAATGAGAGTGGACCGTAGATATAAGGGCAAGTGAACCACATCAAGTGAAAATGAACCGAGACATGAGTGTAAGTGAAGCGTATGATTTTTTTTGTCTTTTTCTAAAAAAATTAATAGGCTTAAGTGGACTTCAATGCTAGTGTGCTGCATTAGACAAGAAAGTGCACTGCAATGTCATGAGAGAGGACTGCACGCGATTTTTTTATTTTTTTTAGACGAAAAGAAATGCATAGTACAGTGGAGCAAACCTCTTCAAGAAAACAAAAAAGACATGCATAGTACAGTGGAGCGAACCTCTCGACACAATAAAACTGAACCTCTCTGTGGACACATGTAACGCCCTCAATGCGGCTATATCTCCCACGTGTTGAAGCACGACTTAGAGGCATAACCGCATTGAAAGCAATGTCGCAAGTGAGGTAATCTTTACACAACCCATGTATTACATAAGGGAAAGAGATACATAGTTGGCTTACAATCGCCACTTCGCACAATTACAAGAATAAAGCATTACATCATCCAGATACAAACAAGGTCCAACTATGTAACCAAAATAAAAGAAGACTACCCCAAATGCTACACAGATCCCCGATCGACCCCAACTGGGCTCCACTATTGATCAACTAGAACGAAGCAACACAGAGGACAAGATCTTCATCGAGCTCCTCCTTGAGCTTGGTTGCGTCACCTGCACGGTATCATCGGCACATGCAAGCTGGTTTTGGAATTATCTGTGAGTCATGGGGACTCAGGAATCTCACACCCTCGCGATCAAGACTATTTAAGCTTATAGGAAGGGTAAAAGGTATGAGGTGGAGCTACAGCAAGCGACTAGCATATATGGTGGCTAACATACGCAAATGAGAGCGAGAAGAGAAGGCAAAGGCACGATCGAACAACTATGATCGAGAAGTGATCTTATAACAACCTACATCAAACATTACTCCAACACCGTGTTCACTTCCTGGACTCCACCGAGAAGAGACCATCACGGTTACACATGCGGTTGATATATTTTAATTAAATCAACTTCAGGTTTTCTACAACTGAACATTAACAAATTCCCATCTACCCATAACCATGGGCACGGCTTTCGAAAGTTCAAAACCCTGCAGGGGTGTCCCAACTTACCCCATCACAAGCTCTCACGGTCAACGAAGGATATTCCTTCTCCCAAGACAATCCGATCAGACTCGGCATCCCGGTTACAAGACATCCTCGACAATGGTAAAACAAGTCCAGCAAGACCACCCAGATGTGCCGACAAATCCTGATAGGAGCTGCACATATCTCGTTCTCAGGGCACACCGGATGAGCAAGACGTCGGGTGGGCCAGCCCAGAGTTTCCCCTGGTAGCTCCGGACATCGCTCAGTTTGGACCAACACTTAGACAAGCACTGGCCCGGGGGGTTAAAATAAAGATGACCCTTGGGCTGGCCTAACCCAAGGGAAAAATAGGCTAGGTGGCGAATGGTAAAACCAATGTTGGGCCTTGTTGGAGGAGTTTTATTCAAGGCGAACTGTCAAGGGGTTCCCATTATAACCCAACCGTGTAAGGAACGCAAAATCCGGGAACATAACACCGATATGACGGAAACTAGGGCGACAAGAGTGGAACAAAACACCAGGCATAAGGACAAGCCTTCCACCCTTTACCAAGTATATAGATGCATTAATTAAATAAGAGATATTGTGATATCCCAACAAAATATCCATGTTCCAACATGGAACAAGCTCCAATCTTCACCTGCAACTAACAACGCTGTAAGAGGGGTTGAGCAAAGCGGTAAGATAGCCAAACAACGGTTTGCTAGGACAAGGTGGGTTAGAGCCTTGGCTTAACAATATGGGAGGCATGATAAGCAAGTGGTAGGTATCACAGCATAGGCATAGCAAAAGAGCGAGCAATCTAGCAAGCAAAGATAGAAGTGATTTCGAGGGTATGGTCATCTTGCCTGAAATCTCGCAAGGAAGAAGAACGAGTCCATTAAGAAGACAAACAGACGTAGTCGAACGGGTCCTCACAAACGCGACGTTGTCGGAACCAACCCCAAGAAGCAACACCGGAAAGAAGCACACAACAAAGTAAACAACCAACACATGAACATGGCATGATATGCGGGATGCGATATGTGATGCGTATGCATGATTTGGAAAGGAATGATTGAACCTGGCCTCAACTTGGAAAACCAAGAGTGCCACTGGAAAGAGGAGTTGATTTCGGTTGAAATTGGTATAAAGATCACCGGAATCGGATGCACGGTTTGGAAATGGCAAGCAAAACAAATATGGCACCGGTCTGCGATTAACAGCAAGTAGCCTTCTAAATGCATAAAGAACAACAAGCTACAGCACTCTAACATAGCAACAAAATACATGGCAGGGATCCACTCATGATGCTTGACAAAAGATGAACACTGAGATACGGCTAATTCACTCAATAGCAAGCTCAAACAGGCATGGAAAAAATGGAAAAGATAACAGGTTTGAGACTTGGTGGAATTATCAACATGTTAGGAATTTATCATTAGGAAGCAATGTTTAGAGCAATGAAACAACATGTTACAGGAACATATCATGGCAAAGCAAGGCATGGAATGAAGCTACTCTAAGCATATGACAAAAGTCCCTTAGTGACCATTAGTCAAAAGGGATCAGAAAATACAATTACAAGCATGTGAACATAGAAAAAATATAAACAGATTCAGACTTAGTGAAAAACTGGAGCATGGCAAAACAGATAAACAAGTAGGCATGTTTACAAGCTCGATGCACTCACCACAGGGCATGCCATGACAAGCTAAGCATACACCCGTCAAGAAGACATGGCATATGATCTAGACATGGCAAGAACAACATCATAGCATGCACGGATCAACAACAACAAGCTCGGCAAAATTGCTAAACATGTTAACAATCTGCCAGGAATATTTTATAGCAAAAGTAGAGCTCGATTGAATCAAGCAAGGGTGCTCCATAAATGCAAACAAAGACATGGACGGATAGAGCACCACAATATCTACAAAACATCCTTACTGATCATCCTCAAAAGAGGCACGGATCACTAGGAAACAACATGAACATATGGCATGAAAACAATAACAGGACAAGGACTTAGTGAAATTCGAAGTCCCTCAAATCAGCATCATTGAGTAAGCTACTTTGCATGCTTGTTCTATTCACTCCAAAGATCAAAAAAATACATGGCATACACCCCTGTAAATATGGCATGGCATTCTACAAAACACATGTGGAGCTCAGGATCATAGCATGCACACATTAATCATGGCAAAAATGACAAAAGTGCATTTGCTGAAACAGATCTGAAACTAACATCACATAGCCCTCTTCCAACAGCATTTCGGGCATCGGGATGAGCTCAAATGAAAATGATGCAATGAGATGAAATGATGTACTCGTCGAGACGAAACATTTTGATATGCTACATGCACGAATCGGAGCCACGATGAGGGAGTTATGATGCCATGAAAAATGCAAAAAATTATTGGAATCTGGGGACTTAGAAGAATTTTGACCTCGACAGGGGTGGTCCAGGTCAGGGTTTGAAGAAGATGAATGGCAGCGAGTGGCGAGCAGGGACTCCGGCGGGGCTCGGGACAGCCGGGAATGGGTCCGTGGTGGCGCGGGCTTCCCGGATCCAGGCAAGGCAGGGTTGGAGGCGCTCCGATGAGGCGGCAGCTGGACTTGGAGCTTTGGAGCTCACCTCCCATGGTGGCTCTCTATAGGACGAGACAGATAGAGAGATTAGAGGGGGAGAGAGAGCACATCGAGGGGAGGAGAGGAGCAGGGGTGGCGGCTGGCCTTGGAGGTCACCGGCGTGGCTCCTGGACGCCGGAGTCAGGCAAAGTCGACGGGATAGCGGGGCGACGGGGAGCTCAGGATCGGGCTCCCCCGATCCAGATCGAGCGAAGCGCTCGGGCGTGGGGGCGCGCACGGCTCAGGCCCGGTCGTGGGATGCGGCGGCGGCGCTTGGGTCCGCGAGGGCTGGAACCGGGCCTCGGTGGGCTGCGAGAGGTGGGAGAGCTGTGGGGCGACATGGTGAGGCCAGATTGGTCCGGCGCGGCGGCGCGGACATGTCCGGCGCGGGGAACTTTGTCCGGTGGCGCGAGGTGGGGGAAGCTAGGGTTCATCCGCGAAAATGGATGGGGTGCACATATTTATAGATAGAGGGAGCTAGGAGAGTCCAAATGAGGTGCGGTTTTCGGCCACGCGATCGTGATCGAACGACCGAGATGATGGAAGGGGTTTAGGTGGGTTTTGGACCACTTTGGAGGGGTGTTGGGCTGCAACACACACGAGGCCTTTTCGGTCCCTCGGTTAACTGTTGGAGTATCAAACGAAGTCCAAATGTCACGAAACTTGACAGGCGGTCTACCGGTTGTAAACCAAGTCCGCTTGACAAATCTCTGTCCAATCCGAAAACGTTTAACACACGCACACGAAAAGAGGTAGAAAGGGACACCGGGTGACATAGGAGCGTTGGATTGCAAAATGGACAATGGGGAAAATGCTCGGATCCATGAGACGAACACGTGTGCAAATGTGATGCACATGATGAGATGATATGCAATGCATGACATGCAAGCAATGACAAGGCAACAACAGCGAATAACTGGAGGACACCTGGCACATCGGTCTCTGGGCGTAACAACACTCCAGCACTACGAGAGGATCTCGTCCCGAGATCTAGAATGGCACCGGAGGGAAAGCGGAAGAGAAAGAGAAGAGGTAAAACTAAGTTGCTTCTGTGACAAACGAGTGAAACCACGAGCCTTGAGAGGTTAAGCCATTTCGAGGAAAGAATACAACGGAGATGAACGAAGTTGAAAACACCTCGTTATAAAAGTGGAATAAGGAAGAACCACTTCGGGTAGCACTCCGATTGAAAAGAAAAGGAATTGAATAAGAACTTGATAAGATGAGAAGATACTTGATGAAATCACAATACACTGCCTCCGTAACTATTGAATGAATGGAACAAGGGGTAAGAAAGATCTCGGACAGCACTCCGGTTGAAAAGAGATGAAAAACTTGATAAAATGAAAGAGCTTGAGCAAAGGGACACAACACTCCGGTTAAATGGATAAGCTTGACAAGAACAAGATCCTGACAAGAACAAGAAGAAGGTTTGAAGAGAGCAGCAACACAATGCCTCCGGAACAAAAGTAAGAATGGAATGGAATGAACAAAGGGAAACATGATCTTGAGAGAGCACGCTTACAACAAATGCTAGAACAGAGTTGTTGGAAAACCCACAATGGAAAGAACAAGGTTGTAGTGGACTTATGGAAAACATCTTGAAATTTGAGGTGATAACCTGCCACTCACTGGAAAAGAATTGGATTGATATCAACAAGGAGACGAGAAACTTATTTCACAGGGAGGATAAATGAAGAAGTTGGGTCATTTATAAGCACCATAATAGCAACAATCCTTATGGAAGGCTTTAGGTGAAACATGACACAAGATAACTCCAATGAAGAGGTTGATGGATTTAAAATACCTCATTCTTGATAACTTGTGAATCATGAAACATGAAGGAAAATTATCAACAATGACATAACACCACCTCGAATGATACGGAAGAAAGAATAGCACTCCGGATTGCAAGATGAAGAATGCTTGAGTTCCTCTGAAAAGAATCTTGATGATCACTTCGAGAAGGAATTAAATCATTGGTGAACCATCATGTAAAACCTTCATGAAGAACTCCGTTAAACAAAAGAATGATCAAACGGAAGGAAAGAGAAGTTGAAAACACAAGGTGAAGGCTTGCGATGAAATAATTGAAAGAGGTTGGAACTCCGGGAAAAGAGAAGATGAAAACAATTGAGATCAGGAGTTTGATGAGCCTCCGGAATAGGGAATTGAATTCACTCGATGAAACAAGAATAAGAATTGCATTATGCTTATCCTTCACCAATTAAATTGATGACAATCAATGGATTTGACATATTACTTATTCTCGTAGAAAAAGGAATAAGATAGATATGGAGCAAACTTGAGACTGTCTTCAATGAACCACCGGTAGGATTGTGACAACAGATAAATTGATATGATAACGAAGGAAGAGAAGTATTGAACGAACCACCGGTAGAATTTGGAAAGCCCGAATGCATTGATATAATCAACGAAGGAAGAAGAATCTTGGAAGAAACCACTGTAAGAATTGAAAATGGACGAAGAAAAGATAAAGAAACACCGGGAAGAATTAGCAAAAGAACGAAGATGCTTTCTAGGATTTAGATACATGAGAACGAATAGATCACGAGCTGATTATAGAATTCTTGACTGACGCACCGGTAAGATTTAGAGAAAGAGATTTGAAAGCTGAGATGAATAATTCTGAGATGATGTCCTCCGGAGAAACAAACTAAAAATACTCTGAATTGCTCCGGAAGGATGAAAAGAATTCTCACAATCTAAACAATTATGAGATGATAGCACGAAGCTAGAGCCATGAATCTTGAAGAGAATGGAGCAAGATATGGAGGAAAAACTCTTCTGCAGTCTTCAAATGCAGAGAATGACGATGAGAAACACCACCATGAATTGTTGAGACACTCCGGAATAAAGAAGAATAGAAAAGTTGAACCAATGATGAAAAGAATTAGAAAGATCTTGGAGAAGACATTTGACTAATGATAATTAATTCTTACGTCAAACTCTAAAAAAGAATTGAGAATAACTCCGGGGAAATTAGAAGAGTCAGGTAAGATCCTAGGAAAAGACATGTGGGTTAGGGGCCACTCAAGAGAAACACCGTTGAAAAGATTTAAAGAGAGAGATTGCACCGGTTGAATTAAAAGACTTGAATGAGATAACATCCTCGAAAGAGCTTGGACGAATGTAGAGTGGAAACATGAATCTTCTGAGATATCTTCAGCACTCCGGAACAATTGAATAGCGAGAAATGAATGAATATGAGGTGCACCGGCATAAGAAGGCATAGAAAACGAGGAAAGGATATGATCAACAAAGTTTGAATTGAGTCCATCGGAGAATAAAAAGAATGGGGAATGATGAACTAGAAACTCCATTAGTATCTTCATGAGAATCACCGGATAAGAACATTGACGAAAAAGAACGGAGAGACTTCCCATTGATAAGACGGATACTTGATAAAGAAATATTAGTCCTTGAAGAAAATGGGTGGGCGGGCGGGAAAAACAAAGGCAATTTAGGACGATTGAAACAAACACCATTGAGAAGAACTGATACTTGATCTTGCGGATGTTGAAATGATCGGATCCACTTGAAGAGAAACACACCGGTTGAAAAGACATTGAGATGACAAACTCGATGATCAAGAAGGATTTGTAGTCACATAGAAATATGAGAGCACCGCTTAGGAAAGGTATGGAATCAACATTTGACATTGAAGCAACTCGAGTACCACAACTAAAAACAAAACAAAGGATTGGCTTGCAAAATAAGCCGGAACAAACATATGATAGAGATTTCGTCCGAAGTTTTCGTGGTGGGGCCTACACGGGCTCGATCGTATAGCACCATCATGTACAAGGCAGTGCACATGACATACGAAGCGTCCCCGAGTCGACATAGCCAAGGACTCTTTAAGACACAATGAGATCACTATAAAACCAACCGTGGATAGGCGGACCACTAGACGTCGAACCCCAATTTCATATCATACATCTGTCAGAAAGATATCCTAAGAGCTACTTGAATTCCCACTTATAAACTCCCGAAACTTTCCGGTTATGCAATCAGGTGTTGGGGATACAGGGGAAGCATAATATCTCACCCAAAACTACACAAATCCTACATCCAGCTGTATCCATCCTTCAACACATAACCAAGAAACCTTCGGAAATCGTTTACCTCAACCTTCGAAAAGCATCTGTTATACGAGTTATGGCAATACTCCCGAACTCCTGCCCCAGTACTGGGTGTCGTCGAGGTTATCTCACCAACAACTGCATAAAAGAGATTTTCGATGTCGGCAAACTCAGGTATTCCAGAACTGCAACAATAAAATTGTGACGACAACACCTTGGAGCTCAACTCCCTGGGACACTGCCACAACCCCTAAATGTCAGGAGGCATCAAGAACTATGTTCTCGTCACAAAACCATTGGAACGATTCCAAGATACCCGCGTGATCCTAAAAAAATTAGTGAAATTTGAGAAGAGAAGAGTCAAAACTCTACGTCAGGATGCCTCACCAGAGAGACGAAGGGACTGAGGAGTAAAAAGAAGTCCTACTCTCCAATATATATAATACTAAATGACTCAAAACATTTTTCTAGACTCAACAACGCCAGTGATTCGATCAAGCAGGGGGCTCCTAAGGTCGGGGAAGGCTCTGATTACCAACTTGTAACGCCCTCGATGCGGCTATATGTCCCACGTGTCGAAGCACGACTTAGAGGCATAACCGCATTGAAAGCAATGTCACAAGTGAGGTAATCTTCACGCAATCCATGTATTACATAAGGGAAAGTGATACATAGTTGGCTTACAATCGCTACTTCACACAATTACAAGAATAAAGCATTACATCATCTAGATACAAACAAGGTCCGACTATGGAACCAAAATAAAAGAAGACTACCCCAAATGCTACACAGATCCCCGATCGACCCCAACTAGGCTCCACTACTGATCAACTAGAACGAAGCAACACAGAGGACAAGATCTTCATCGAGCTCCTCCTTGAGCTTGGTTGCGTCACCTGCACGGTATCATCAGCACCTGGAAGCTGGTTTTGGAAGTATCTGTGAGTCACGGGGACTCAGTAATCTCACACCCTTGCGATCAAGACTATTTCAGCTTATAGGAAGGGTAAAAGGTATGACGTGGAGCTGCATCAAGCGACTAGCATATATGGTGACTAACATACGCAAATGAGAGCGAGAAGAGAAGGAAAAGGCACAATCGCACAACTATGATCGAGAAGTGATCCTATAACAACCTATGTCAAACATTACTCCAACACCGTGTTCACTTCCTGCACTCCGCCGAGAAGAGACCATCATGGTTACACACGCGGTTGATGTATTTTAATTAAGATCAACTTCAGGTTTTCTACAACTAGACATTAACAAATTACCATCTGCCCATAACCACGGGCACGGCTTTCGGAAGTTCAAAACCCTTCAGGGGTGTCCCAACTTAGCCCATCACAAGCCCTCACGGTCAACGAAGGATATTCCTTCTCTCAAGACAATCTGATCAGACTCGGCATCCCGGTTACAAGACATCCTCGACAATGGTAAAACAAGTCCAGCAAGACCACCCAGATGTGCCGACAAATCCCGATAGGAGATGCACATATCCCGTTCTCAGGGCACACCGGATGAGCAAGACATCGGGTGGGCCAGCCCAGAGTTGCCCCTCGTAGCTCCGGACAACGCTCGGTTTGGACCAACACTTAGACAAGCACTGGCCTGGGGGGTTAAAATAAAGATGACCCTTGGGCTAGCCTAACCCAAGGGAAAAAGAGGCTAGGTGGTGAATGGTAAAACCAATGTTGGGCCTTGCTGGAGGAGTTTTATTCAAGGCGAACTGTCAAGGGGATCCCATTATAACCCAACCATGTAAGGAACGCAAAATCCGGGAACATAACACCGATATGACGGAAACTAGGGCGGCAAGAGTGGAGCAAAACACCAGGCATAAGGCCAAGCCTTCCACCCTTTACCAGGTATATAGATGCATTAATTAAATAAGAGATATTGTGATATCCCAAGAAAATATCCATGTTCCAACATGGAACAAGCTCCAATCTTCACCTGCAACTAACAACGCTATAAGAGGGGCTGAGCAAAGTGGTAACATAGCCAAACAACGGTTTGCTAGGACAAGGTGGGTTAGAGGCTTGGCTTAACAATATGGGAGGCATGATAAGCAAGTGGTAGGTATCACAACATAGGCATAGAAAAAGACCAAGCAATCTAGCAAGCAAAGACAGAAGTGATTTCGAGGGTATGGTCATCTTGCCTGAAATCCCGCAAGGAAGAAGAACGAGTCCATGAAGAAGACAAACGGACGTAGTCGAACGGGTCCTCACAAATGCGACGTTATCAGAACCAACCCGAAGAAGCAACACCGGAAAGAAGCACACAACAAAGTAAACAACCAACACATGAACATGGCATGATATGCGGGATCCAATATGTGATGCGTATGCATGATTTGGAAAGGAATGATTAAACCTGGCCTCAACTTGGAAAACCAAGAGTGCCACTAGAAATAGGAGTTCATTTCGGTTGAAATCGATATAAAGATCACCGGAATCGGATGCACGGTTTGGAAATGGCAATCAAAACAAATATGGCACCGGTCTGCGATTAACAGTAAGTAGCCTTCTAAATGCATCAAGAACAACAAGCTACGACACTCTATCATAGCAACAAAATACATGGCAGGGATCCACTCATGATGCTTGACAAAATATGAACACTGAGCTACGGCTAATTCACTCAATAGAAAGCTCAAACAGGCATGGCAAAAATGCAAAAGATAACAGGTTTTAGACTTGGTGGAATTATCAACATGTCAGGAATTTATCATCAGGAAGCAATGTTTAGAGCAATGAAACAACATGTTACAGGAACATATCATGGCAAAGCAAGGCATGGAATGAAGGTACTCTAAGCATATAACAAAAGCTCCTTAGTAACCATTAGCCAAAAGGGATCAGAAAATACAATTACAAGCATGTGAACATAGCAAAAACATAAACAGATTCAAACTTAGTGAAAAACTGGAGCATGGCAAAACAGATAAACAAGTAGGCATGTTTACGAGCTCGATGCACTCACCCTAGGGCATGGATGACAAACTAAGCATACACCCATCAAGAAGACATGCCATAGGAGCTAGACATGGCAAGAACAACATCATAGCATGCACGGATCAACAACAACAAGCTCGGCAAAATTGCTAAACATGTTAACAATCTGCCATGAACATTTTATAGCAAAAGTAGAGCTCGATTGACTCAATATAGGGTGCTCCATAAATGCAAACAAAGACATGGATGGATAGAACACCACAATATCTACAAAACATCCTTACTGATCATCCTCAAAATAGCCATGGATCACTAGGAAACAACATGAACATATGGCATAAAAACAATAACATGACAAGGACTTAGTGAAATTCAAGTCCCTCAAATCAGCATCATTGAGTAAGCTACTTTGCATGCTTGTGATAGTCACCACAAAGATCACAAAAATATGACATACACCCCTGTAAATATGGCATGGCATTCTACAAAACACGTGTGGAGCTCAGGATCATAGCATGCACACATTAATCATGGCAAAAATGATAAAAGTGCATTTGCTGAAACAGATCTAAAACTAACATCACATAGCCCTCTTCCAATAGCATTTCGGGCATGCGGATGAGCTCAAATGAAAATGATGCAATGAGATGAAATGATGTACTCGTCGAGACGAAACATTTTGATATGCTACACGCACGAATCGGAGCCACGATGAGGGAGTTATGATGCGATGAAAAATGCAAAAAATTATTGGAATCTGGGGACATAGAAGAATTTTGACCTCGACGGGGGTGGTCCAAGTCGGGGTTTGAAGAAGATGAATGGCAGCGGGCGACGAGCAGGGACTCCGGCGGGGCTCGGGACGGCCGGGAATGGGTCCATGGTGGCGCGGGCTTCCCGCATCCGGGCAAGGCAGGGTTCGAGGCGCTCCGATGTAGCGGCGGCTGGACTTGGAGCTTTGGACCTCGCCTTGCATGGTGACTCTCTGTAGGATGAGAGAGACAAAGAGATTAGAGGGGGAGAGAGAGCACATCGAGGGGAGGAGAGGAGCAGGGGTGGCGGCTGGCCTTGGAGGGCGCCGGCGTGGCTCCTGGACGCCGGAGTCAGGCGAAGTCGACGGGACAGTGGGGCGACGGGGAGCTTAGGATCAGGCTCCCCCCGATCTAGATCGAGCGAAGCGCTCGGGCATGGGGGCGCGCACGGCTCGGGCCCGGTCGTGGGCTGCGGCAGTGGCGCTTGGGTCCGGGAGGGCTGGAACCGGGCCTCGGCGGGCTGCGAGAGGTGGGAGAGCTGTGGGGCGACATGGCGAGGCCGGATTGGTCCGGCGCGGCGGCACGGACATGTCCGGTTCGGGGAACTTTGTACGGTGGCGCGAGGTGGGGGAAGCTAGGGTTCATCCGCGAAAATGGATGGGGTGCACATATTTATAGATAGAGGGAGCTAGGAGAGTCCAAATGAGGTGCGGTTTTTGGCCACGCGATCGCGATTGAATGACCGAGATGATGGAAGGGGTTTAGGTGGGTTTTGGGCCACTTTGGAGGGGTGTTGGGCTGTAACACACACGAGGCCTTTTCGGTCCCTCGGTTAACCGTTGGAGTATCAAACAAAGTACAAATGGCACGAAACTTGACAGGCGGTCTACCGGTAGTAAACCAAGTCCGCTTGACAAATCTCGGTCCAATCCGAAAACGTTTAACACCCGCACATGAAAAGAGGTAGAAAGGGACAACGGGTGACATAGGAGCGCCGGATTGCAAAACGGACAACGGGGAAAATTCTCGGATGCATGAGACGAACATGTATGCAAATGTGATGCACATGATGACATGATTTGCAATGCATGACACACAAGCAAGGACAAGGAAGTAATAGCGAATAACTGGAGGACACCTGGCACATCGGTCTCGGGGCGTAACAACATATAAGTGAACCTCTCGACACATATTTTTTGCACATGTCCAATGTATATTGAGGGGGAACTGAACTCCGATACAAGAGTAGCGAAAATCCTAGACACACGGACAATCACAGGCGGGTTACGGGAATATTCTCACTAATTAACCTCCGCCCCCCTGATTTTCATGGGGGTGGGCCCCGTCTCTCCCTTAATCTCCAATTAAACCATGCCAGCTAATCAGAGTCCGTTGATTCCGTAGTCATCAGCCCGTGCGTGTAGCATTGCCGCAAGAGTAGTGTACTTCATTTTTATGCTTTATGCATTGTACAGGAACATTAGCCCCCGGTCGGCTACCATGCAAACCACACACACACACTAGAGCATGGGCGATGACGGGGATAGGGGCCGGCCACGGGAGAGCCCCGCCATGGTAGATCATGGGGATAGAGTCCACTTAAGCCTATGAAAAAAGTATATCTTTTGTCTTTTTCTAACCGAGGCAGAAGACGGAAATATCACCGGAGCCGGCCGTCGGAGAGCCCCGCCATGCCACCACCATCAGAGAGGACCAGGGAGGCGCCCCCGATCGCCATCCCTCTCCCACTGCTCACTGCGGCTCGATCTGCATGCCGAGGAACCGCACTTCAGCACTAGGGCGACCGAACCCCGTCGAGAAGCCGGGGCGAACTGCGCTCTCGTGAGAAGCTGGTGTCAATCTGGACTAAGGGGGGATTGTTGGGGCCTGGGAGCAACACTTGGTCATTCCAAGTGAGGAGAGTGGAGGGGGATTAGCACTCCCGCCTATCACCCACGCATCACCCACGCAAACCATCCTCCACCAGCTGCATTAGTGGCCGTGGATGAACCACACGGGGGCATGTGGGGCACTGCTCGCGGGATCCAGTCGCACTACACATCCAAAATCAAGGGGGGAAACATCTTTTGAACTGCACCGAGGTCGTCGCCGCCGTTGACCTTCATCGTCGTAGAATCCCAAGCAAGAGGGGGAAGAAGGTAGAAGGTCGCCGCGCGTCGGCCCTGTTGCGCTCGAGCGCCGCGGCCGTCGCTGGAAGAGGGAGGCAGCCAGCTAGGGGCTCGCGGCAGCGCCGTCGGGCTTGGTTGGGGGCGGGGGTGCCATCGACTATGCAAAGTGGGGTAGCAGGCAGGCCGTCGCAGGGCGGGGCCGTTGCCATGGAGGCCGGCCGTCGCGGTGAGAGGCCGTGGCCGGGGTGGGGTTGGGGTTCGCTCAATCCAAATTGGGGGAGGAGGAGCGGAACCGTCTGGCGGATCGGCGAGGTCGGAACAACCCGGTCTTGTTGCCAGGTAGGTGCTGGGGCGCGTCAGTCATGGCGAGGAAGGTGGGGGTGGCGGGGGAGGATTTTGGACGGGCTGGGAGCAAGGTGCGGCGAGGGAGCTTGGGGCTGTGGGGGGTTCGCTTGGATGGGGGCCGGGAGGGAGGGACGTGGGGGGGGGCGGAGGGGGGAGTTGGCCATCGACAGAGGAGGTGATGAGTCTATTATGATTACACCCCTCTTAGTCTGCTAACAAATATATACATAAACACTATTCTCATCACAAGATCAGAATAATATTCTGATCACAACTTGACCTGCCCCGCTAGAAGTACGTTGAACTTCCCTGTGAACTAAGTTGAACTTCCGCCAACATTGCTCAAATGGAGCTTGCGATATACCGTTGGAAAGCTGTGCACCTCAATATCATGACCCAACTTAAATTTTTGGCAAAATATAAGCGGTTTAAGAGCAGTTTTGAAAACCGTTTTTTCTTCGCACAAAAAACGTGAATCGTATTTTTGATCGCATTTCTAATCCGTTTATCGGAATGAGGCATATAATATTGCGTTGGAAAGCTGCTGCAAAACCGCTCCTTCCACATGTTGAAAGTTTTCTCTAATTCCTTATGGTTAAAGAGTAATTTGAAAAAACGTAAAATTTCGTAAACCGAACAGCTGAGTTCGTTTTTTCGATGTCATTTCTAAATGGCTAATCCAATAAAGGCATATGATACGGCGTTGGAAAGCTTATGAAAATGCGCTACTTTTTCAATTTGAAAGGTTTTTCAAATTTTGAATGGTTTAAGAGTAATTTAGAAAATGGTCCAAGTCCTACCGAGTTCGTATTTTCGAGCTAATTTTTTAACCGTGCGTCCGAATGCAGCAAATGATATGGCGTTGGAAAGCTTGAACAAATCCGAAACTTTTTGTTATGTATTGTTTCTCTCAATTCTTTACGATTTTAAGTCAGTTTCGAAAATGGCGAAAAACGTATTCTCGCCGTAATTTCTACAAACTTTATCGGAATGGGGCAAATAATATAACGCTGAAAAGCTACGGAAAAGGCGGAACTTTTTCATGTTGATGGTCTTCTCTGATTCCTAGCCGTTTTGAAGTAATTTCGAAAATGGCGGGATCATGCGTTCTGCCTTTATCGTGAAATAGATTCTTCGAAAATGCACCGCGTGAAGAACCTGAACTTCTCGGCGCGTGTACCTGAACTTCACTCTATTTTTCACGTGATTTTTTTGCTCGTAGGTCTCCATCCACTGCTCGTAACTCTCCATCCACTCACCGGAATTGAGCAAGTGACATACCAATGGAAAGCTGCTGTAAGCACATAACTTTCCCGTGTTGGTCGGTTTTTCATACTCGTGACAATTTTAAAAGTTTTTCATTTGAAATTCATTCAGCGTAGTAGTTGAACTTCATACTGTTTTCACGTTGAACTTTTGTGACGTATTTTTGTTTGTAATATTATCATCCATTCGTCAGTGTTACACAAATGATATTCTTGTTATACAAACCTCTCTCACAATAATTTTTAACTTATAACAACAAAACTGTTAGACTTTGCTTTTTTTAATATAAAATGCACACCGTGTAGTACGTGAACTTCTATCAGCTATCAATCTGAACTTCTCTCGGTTACGTGAAAATATTTGAGTTTTTTATGAATTTTAATCTGAATTTTTATTCATTTTTTTATTAATTATGAAACGCTCAATTTTTAAAAGTTGAACTTCTTATTATTTTATTTTAAAACTTCTTGTTTCCATTCATAATTACGACGAAAATCTGAATTTCTATAATCATCGAACTTCTCCGTCTTTTTAATATGGACTTCCTTGTTTTATTTCTTAATCTTTTTTATGAATTTTTGAAGAGCTCTATTTTTAAAAATTGAACTTCTTGTTATTTTAATTTTGAACTTCCTTGTTTTCATTCTTTAATAATGAGGAAATTTTGAGTTTTCTATAATCATCAAACTTCTCCATCTTTCTAATATGGACTTCCTGGTTTTATTTCTTAATTTTTTTATGAAATTTTGAAGCGCTCTATTTTTTAATAGTTGAACTTCTTGTTTTTAATTTTTGAACTTCTTGTATCCTTTTTTGATAACGATGAAATTTTGAGTTTTCTACAATCATCGAACTTCTCCATCTTTTTAATTTGGACTTCCTGGTTTTATTTCTTAATTTGTTTATGAAATTTTGAAGCGCTCTATTTTTTAAAAGTTCAACTTCTTGTTTTTAATTTTTGAACTTCTTGTTTCCATTCTTTAATAACGAGGAAATTCTGAGTTTTCTATAATCATCGAACTTCTCCATCTTTTTAATTTGGACTTCCTGGTTTTATTTTCTTTTAGTAATGAAAAAATCCTACTTTTGGATAGACATCGAGCTGCTCCGCTTTTCAAATTTGAACTTCTAGGTCTTTCTTAACAGAGAAAATCTTCTCACCAATAATTTTGCGTGTGTATCCATGTCTTTTTCCTCTATGCGTACTGAACAAAAAGAATAGTTTCCTATGTTGTAGTCGTTGTTTATTATCTATACTGAACAATAACAATCTTTCTAGACCAAAGTGAATGAGGCAAGCAAAACAACTTCACCACTTATATCTACAAGAACTTTTTATGCTAGTTTCTCTGAGCCACAACACCATTTCTCTGAACTTCACCGCCACAACACCATTTATTTTTTAAATGCTTGGATTTCTGCTAAGAAGATCATACTAAGAGCAAGAATGACTATCTCCATTTTGCTTGGTAAAATCCGTCGTTGGCAGTAACTATATATTCATGTCTTTTTCAACAGTTAGTTACTAGTAAATCTTAACATGATTTGTGGAACATGATACTATACTCTAATCCGCAACCATCTTTGCGCAGCAGCTTAAAAGTTAAGTACAAGATGGCAAGCTCAGCCTGAGTAAACCAGCTCCGAGGGACAAATACACTTGTACCAAGTGCTCCCAAGTGCAAGAATAGGAATGCATCCACCGAGGATGGCTCACTGTCACCATGATTAGAGCTGTTACATGGAAACTAAGCTTCTTTATCAGTAAAAATAGTTCCTATGTCACATGGAAACTGGCGCAGTGCGCTTGTTCCCTAGACTGACTGTTACATGGAAACTGATGGCTCCTCCCAGATGTTTGTAGTTCCTAGACTGAGCTTCTATCAGACACGAAGTTGAACTTCTTCGGATCTGAAGAATTAGTAGAAGAAGAGCGGCAGAAAACCAGCTGATCACTCCATGCATCCTTGCATTGGAGGTTTCAATCACCAGCGGGAGGAGGGATTGGGCGCCCAGGCATCGGACATTAGCGTAACTGCGTGAGGCCGTGCTTCAGGTCGTGTCCAAACCAAAGGGACAGCCGAACATCGAGCTCAACGTCTGAAGCAAGGAAAGGAATGGTTAGGGCCGATACATCAGACAGTGCTCCAGTGACATATTGTGAGAATATAATAGAAGCAGCGGGGAGGGGCCTGTGGCAGGGGAGTAGGAGAGCGAAGAGCGGCGCTGACGTTGCAGTTATGGTGGAGCAGGAGGCCGCCAAGCCGGAGTTGAGTGTCTGTTGCATTCGAGGCTAGAGTGGAGCGACAGTAGCGTTGGAGGTTGGCCAAGATGGTCCCGGGTGGAGCAGCGGTGGTGCGGGGACTGACGGGACACAACCAAAAAAATTTGTAGCATCAACATGATTCCTTCCACTGCGAGATCCATCGAACTTCTACAAATTTTTCAGCAATCTCTGTTTTTCTTCAATACACACAATTGAACTAATGCAAGATGGCAGCAGGAGGAAGCGCACTGCGCCGAGTCGTTGGTCGGCGCTGTACAGGGGAGGTGCTCGGGAGAGGGGGGACGATGGGCTGCGGTGGCGGAGGGTGTTGGTCACGCGATGGAGCTGGAGGAGGAAGCCATGATTGTGGCCTCGCTCCACGCTCGTCGTCCTGAAGCGGTCCATGGACAGGAATCCAGAGGAAGCCGTCCATGGGTGGCTCGCCGTGGCTAGGCGATGGAAGCTGGAGGCGGAGCCGGAGGAAGAAGACGCCGGATGAGGAAGGGGCCGTGGAAGGCAGAGGTTGGGGGCAACGGCGACGATGCCGGTGGAAGTGGATCCGGGAGCCGGCGTTGTTGGGTCGGGCGCCGTCGCGAGAGTAGGGTAGCTAGCCGGGCCACGGCAGGAGGCCAGTAGATCCTGATGCGCGGGTTGCAGGCGGCGGCAGTTGGGTGGTCTGCGGCGGCGGGTGGGGGAGGGGGGTCGCCGGTGGGTGGTTTGAGGTTGGGATCGAGGTGCGGGGAGGTGGGGATCTAAGTGCGGGAGGTGGGGGACAGACGGTTGGTTTTTTCGGTCGAGTTCGGGAGGGCCTCCACACGCCCTATATAGGCCTGACGTGATCAGAATAACTATTCTGATCCCAGGATCAGAATATCGTCACCAAGGGTAAGGAATAATTACTCTTCACCCCTCTTTATTTTGATATCAATGCACCGTATTTTTATATTTTGTAAATTTTGTCTTATTCATACATAAAAAGAGAACGTAAGAAAATATGTAGTCGCCGTAAAAAATATTTTATGTTACGTAAAATTACGAATGTAAAAACATAGTGTAATACATACATAAAATGTGATTTTTCTTGTCTTATAACTTATATTTTGGCTTTTTTATACTAAAATTAACATATTAAATCGGTATGCATGTAACTATTTATATTTTAAACATAATTTATTTAGGAAGCAATCGTAATACTCGGATAAAGAATAACTTATTCTGCATCTTGGGTGATGAGTAGTAACACTATATATATAACTGTAATAAACATCCAACTACATAAGTGACTACACAGATCATTCGCACATACCTCAATAAACAATTGCATGCATTCTAAAGTAGGAGAAATGATCGTCTAGTCATGTACTTCTTGTGATGCTCCCGCCACTGGTATGTGGCTTGATCCCTCGTCTAGAGCAGGAAGAAGACAGTTCCTCATGTTAACGATCCACCTGTACATCTCGTAGCTTGTGTACGCGTCCTTGGCCGCGTACTTGACGTGTGCTTATTGTGTCGTGTGAGATGAGAGATGAAGGTAAATGGCTGCAGGAATAAAAGAGGGTCGGGCGGCTTGGATTCTCGGCGCGTCCGCATGGCAGTTTTTGCAGCGAGTAACTGCATCATCGCATCGCGCCCAGCACACCCGCATGCACACGAACGTGTGTGATCGTGCGCCGGCCGCAAACACTGGCAACACATGTGGAGGGACGAGGGCAGAGCACCTGGAGGGACGCGAGAGGAGAGTGCGCACGGCGGGTCGCAAGCAGAGCGCGCCGCGGCCACCTCAACCGCAAGCAACCACATGCATACAGCCGTTGAACACGCGGGAAATGGTCGCCTACAAGCCAGCTAACAGTTATGTTGCTGTGTAGAGAGTGGCCATGTGCTACTACCTCTGTCTTGGTCTATAGTCCCCTTAATATTTTGTGCCATATTTTGCCCTTACATTTAACCAACAAAATGTTAATGCATGTTATAAAAATTATATAATTGGAAACTATGTTCTAATACGAATCCAACTATATAATATTCGGTGACATGTATTCGTATTTTACTAGTTAAATACTACTTATAAACCAGGACGGGGGTATAGTAGGTAATTAAACCGTAAACTTTTTTTGTATTAGCCATATGTGTACGTGGCCTTTCGTCCTCCTCTCGCACGTCTTGTCACCCCGCTGCTGCAGACGGCTTATAGCGCAAACTTGCGCAGCGTGCGGGGGCGTTCTTTTGGCCAAACGGTGTCGCCAATGAATCATCGGTGAGCCCGTTCCCGCGCAACCTCGCAGGTTCCCGCGCAAGCTTCCCGCCCGACTCGGTGAAATCCCACAAAATCCCAATGCTTACCGGCCTGCTATATAAACCCTCACGGCCAGCGAGTCCTGCGTCGCATTTTCCTCTCCCTCCCTGTAGCTTATCTCGTTTGCTTCTCCCACAATCTCCAATGGCACCGGTCCCTCGTCGTCGCTCAGCCACTCCACCGTCATCAGAAGACAACTCCAGCTGGGAGGCTACACCGCAGCGGGGCGCAGTCCTCGGCGTAGTGTAGTGCGCGTGGCGTCCCTGTTGGGTGTGCGCGGAACACCCACCACACGCTCCGCCGCCACTACCCGTCCGCAGTTGTTGTCGACCGCCGTTGCCGCCACACCACCATCGAAAGCCAGGGCCATCACCCGCTCCACCACCGCGGCCCGAAGGCGGGAGGTGGCCGTCGTAGCCGCCACCCCACTACCAGCCACCATGGCCATCACCCGCTCCGCCACTGCGGCCCGAAGGCGGGAGATGGTGTTCGTGGCCGCCAGCCCACCGTCGACCTCCGGGGTCATCACCCGCTCCACCACCGCCGCCCGAAGGCGGGAGGCGGAGGTGGATACCCGCACGTGCGTCGGCGACCTTGCGCGCTACACTGAGTTCCTGTGGCAGGAGGAGGAGCGCCCTGTCGAGCATGCAAAGAGCCTTACCGCCGCTGTGGCTGCGGCATATGCCGCCTCAGAGGCGAGGAATCAAGAGATCTATGAGGAGAACCACCGCTTCGAGAGGGGTCGTCTGGAGTGGCAGAGGGCGTTCGAGGTGACCATCGCTAAAGCTGCAGCAGCGGCAAGCACCGTATTGCGGTTGCCCAGCTCATCGGTTGGCTCCTCCTCCTCTGCCTCTTGCTGAGCGCGCTCGGCAGAGGAGAGGCAGCCGGAAGTAGTACAAAACCCCTCTGTAGTATAGTAGTAGTATTTAGGGGCTTTTTGTTCAGTTCATCTGACTATAGATGTGGTGGAATTGTACAACGTACTTAAAAGTAGCTAGTATATATGGTTGAACTAGCTATTTCATTACGTGGTTGGCAGCAATTGGGGAAAAGTTTGGTCGGTTCAGCTATCGAGTTGAACTGTTTGTATAAATTAAGAACGATTTCTTAATCTATGAATGAAATATATGCTTAATTACTAAATTTTAGTTGCAAAAATAGATACTGGTAGTGATTTTTAGGTTCATATTTTGACAAATCACAGTGTTACAAGGGTGACAAATGGCAATATTACTAGATCAACAAACGTCAATCTTTCCAGTTTGACAAATGGCAACATACCCAAATTGTTTGTAAGTGGTTGCACACGGGTCATCCAAAAAAACCGTTTGCATTGAAGAGCTGCACAAATCCTGCTCTCACTTTGCATACAGGTGTTCTATCTAAAACGTTTGCGATCAAGTGCTGCACAAATCCTGCTCGGCACATTTTCCCTTGGCTTCCTCGGGAAGCTGTCGGTTTGCATATGGGTTTTCGAACTAAAACGATTTCGATGAGTGTTTTATATTTAAAAACCACTAACATTTTTTTCAAAAGAAAATCGTTTGATAAGTCTATACTCCCTCCGTTTCTTTTTAGTATGCATATAAGATTTGATCAAAGTCAAAGTTTGCAAAGTTTGACCAACTTTATAGAAAAAAATGGGTCGCGACGTTGTTGTCGTTGTCCTCCTCCGGGACGCCATTGTTAAAGTCTTCAATGTAGCACAGAATGTTCTTCACTTGTAAATCAAACATCAGGTCGTCGCGCGATCGACGGGCGGGGTGCGGAAGGACGGCAGCTGGCGGCGCTGAGAGGTAGCAGTCGATGGCGGCGTCCCATGCCGCTGAGGGGGGCGCGCGCATGGGCACGGGCGTGGCGGGTGCAGCCAAACGCACGGGGACCGGCACCGCAGTGGGTGGAGGGGCACGCACGGGCACGGGCGTTGGCACGTACACGAGCTCGCGCGGGTCCGCTGAGACCTCGCTGATGCCCTTGGCTTCCAGCTCTGCGATAGTGCTTGACGACCAGCCCGTTAATGCTACGGGGATGGTCACTGGCGCAGGCGCGGGGATGGGAGCTGGGATGGGAGCGGGGGCAGCAACCACCACGGCCAGCTCGTTCTGGGCCATGTCCATGGGGCCCCATTCCTACTTATTTTCTATCTCCTCCGGCTCGGAGTTGACTTCACCAAACTTGAAGACTAGTGACAGATGATCCTTCTGCGCCATGGCGTTGGTGGAGGTCTGCGGGAGGGAGGGGAATGGGAGGCAAACAGTAAGGCCGCCCGTATTAAGCAGCGGCTCGGGCGCCATCAATGGAGAGGAAGGCGGACAGCCATGGAAATCAAAGGGCTCGCTTCCCAGTGAGCCTACGCAGCGTACAACTCGCACGCTTCTCGGTGAACCTGCGCATTGGAGGACAACTTGCATGCCTCTCTGTCAGCATGTGCATTGAACTGCGCTCGCACGCCTCCCATTCAGTCAAGGTCAAACAGTTGTCCGCACGGCACCTCCTATATCCAATAAAACCATGAGATGAGGCGTCACGAGAATGGTTAACAGAACGCACATGGTTTGAATTATACAAACATTTGAGATATTAAAATGGTAGCATTTTTTCACAATGCCTTTGTTGGCTATTATTCGAGTGCGCCTTCTCTCAAAATGGACATGAAAAATACCACAGCATGTCGGGTGTCATTCCATGATAGCATGCCAAGTTTCATGAATTTCAGACGAATTTTGGATTTACTAGAATTTAAAAACTAAGTATCTCAACATTTTGTCGGCAATCAATGGTGCCCTAATGTTTGAAATTCATTCTTGTTTCTTGCATTGGACCTCAGCATGCACCCAAGGACAAAGATTTGATTTTTTCAACCAATTTATATGCACTGGAGCATGTGCATGTAGTTAAAATTTGAATTATGGACATAAATGCACTGAAAACTCAATTAATGCATAAAAATGTCCAAACGAACCCCGAAAAGTCACAAAATTGACGCAATAGTCCTGTTGTCCTATGTTGACACGAGAAATTTTTTGAAAGCAATAAGAGGAAATGGATATTGTTTCGTCCCCAAAGGTGCGACGTTCCCTACCGAAACCATCATGCTTGTTGTGAGAAGCTCTGGTTTGTGAGAAGCATATACCCGAACCTGCCCCAAATGGGACAAAAAAATTACCATGGCATGTTGATGCCACTCCATGATAGCATGCCAAGTTTCATGAATTTCAGACGAGTTTTGGATTTACTAGAATTTAAAAACCAGGTATCTCAATGTTTGCAGCCGTGTGACGGTGGTAGGGTGTTTGACATTCATTCCCATTTCTTGCATGGGACCTAAGATTTGAATTTTCAACCCATTTATATTCATTAGAGCATGTGCATGTAGTTCAAATTTGAATTATGCACACAAATGCATTGAAAACTCAATTAATGCATAAAAATGTCCAAATGAACCCTGAAAAATCCCAAAAATTGACACAACACTCATGTTGTTCTATGTTGACATTAGGAAAAAAATTGAAATCGAGAAGAGGCAATGGATATCGTTCCGTCCAGAAAGGTGAAACATTCCCTACCGAAACCATCAGGCTTGTTGAGAGAAGCTTTGGTTTGTGAGAAGCATATACCAAAACCTGCTCCAAATTGGACAAAAAAATTACCACGGCATGTTGATGCTGCTCCATGATAACATGCCAAGTTTATGAATTTCAGACGAGTTTTGGATTTACTAGAGTTTAAAAATAAGGTAACTCAATGTTTGAAGTCGAGTGACGGTGGCAGTGTGTTTGACATTCAAGGACACAGATTTGAATTTTCAACCAATTAATATGCAGTAGAGCATGTGCATGTAGTTCAAATTCGAATTGTGCACATAAATGCATTGAAAACTCAATTAATGCATAAAGATGTTCAAACGAACCCCAAAAATTCCCAAAAATTGACACAACACTCCTGTTGTTCTATGTTGACACTAGGAAAAAATAGAAATCGAGAAGAAGCAATGGATATCGTTTCGTCCAGAAAGGTGAAATGGTCCCTACCGAAACCATCAGCGCTTGTTGTGAGAAGCTCTGGTTTGTGACAAGCATATCCCCAAACCTACCCCAAATGGGACAAAAAATTTACCTCGACATGTTGATGCCGCTCCATGACAGCATGCCAAGTTTCACGAATTTTAGACGAGCTTTGGATTTACTAGAATTTAAAAACCAGGTATCTCAATGTTTGAGGCCGAGTGACGGTGATAGGGTGTTTGACATTCATTCCCATTTCATGCATGGGACCTAAGCATGCAACCAAGAACACAGATTTGAATTTTCAACCAATTTATATGCATTAGAGCATGTGCATGTAGTTCAAATTTGAATTATGCACATGAATGCATTGAAAACTCAATTAATGCATAAAAATTCCAAACGAACCCCGTAAAATCACAAAAATTGACACAACACTCATGTTGTTCTACGTTGACACGAGAATTTTTTTGAAAGAAATAAGTGGCAATGGATATTGTTTCGTCCCCAAAGGTGGGAAGTTCCCTACCGAAACCATCATGCTTGTTGTGAGAAGCTCTGGTTTGTGAGAAGCATATACCCAAACCTGGCCCAAATTGGAAAAAAAATTTACCATAGAATGTTGATGCCACTCCATGATAGCATGCCAAGTTTCATGAATTTCAGACAAGTTTTGGATTTACTAGAATTTGAAAACAAGGTATCTCAATGTTTGCGGCTGAGTGACGGTGGCAGGGTGTTTGACATTCATTCCCATTTGTTGCATGGGACCTAAGCATGCAACCAAGGACACATATTTGAATTTTCAACCAATTTATATGCATTAGAGCATGTGCATGTAGTTCGAATTTGAATTATGCACATAAATGCATTGAAAACTCAATTAATGCATAAAAATGTCCAAACGAACCCTGAAAAATCCCAAAAATTGACACAACACTCTTGTTGTTCTATGTTGACACTAGGAAAAAAATTGAAATCGAGAAAAGGCAATGGATATCGTTTCGCCCAGAAAGGTGAAATGTTACCTACCGAAACCATCAGGCTTGTTGTTAGAAGCTCTGGTTTGTGATAAGCATATCCCCAAACCTGCCCCAAATGGGACAAAAAATTTACCACGACATGTTGATGCCGCTCAATGACAGCATGCCAAGTTTCATGAATTTCAGATGAGCTTTGGATTTACTAGAATTTAATGTGTAAAATGTTAAAACGAACCTTGAATAATTGCAATTCTTTTACGACACACATATAGTTGCATGTTCCCTGCAGATAAAAGATCTAGAAATTCAAACACCATCCATTGCCGCTGTGACCCCATTATGTAATTCAAATCAAGATGAAAAATCAAGTAGATCCCACACAGTTTATTATCACCAACCGTGAGATGCTGCACAAAATATCTTGGAGCACCGTCGGTGTATAGTACGCCTATGGCTTACGCGAGAAGGTGCGTCAGCTACAGTCCATAGCCGGCATCTCAAGCACACTAGCTCGCTCCCCAAATAACATTTCACTATTCAATCATCGCCGGTGAAAGATGGGCATGTGGACCCGCATCATGAGGGCAACTTAGGTGGCCCACTCCAGCAACAGTGCAGCCGCAGCCGCCGTGCGCGTGCTAACAAGGTGCATGAGTGTTGCTGCAATCTGCGACAGGGCGGCCAAGGCATCCCAAATGACCGATGTTGCTTCTCAGGTGATGGCAGCAACATCTGCCTCAGGGATATCAACTGGCGAGAGCAGCATAGCAGTTGTCCGTTCTGCAGCGGTGGCCTTAGCCCAGATGGAGGCTGCCCACGACCTTATCGAGGCTGCCCACGCCCAGTTCATGGCGGTCACCGCACAAATCGAACGAAACTTCTCCGACAACGGTCGGCAACCCACAGCCGAAGAGTTGGCAATCGCCGAGAGAATTCGAGCAGCTGTCCATTCCTCTGCCACATACCTTGCAACGATGAAGCCCGTCCAAGCCCAGGTCGCGGCTGCCCATGCCCAGCTCATGGCGGCCTTTTCCAAAGAGATGGCAGACGCGGATGGCGAGATGCTTGTCGAGTATGGTGCGATGGATGCCATGGAGCCCCTTCCCCAGGAGACTGTCAGGCGTGAGCTGGGTGGCGGCGGAGATCGACGAGCACCAGCCGTAGTTGTACTCTTTGTTTTGTTTAATTAAGAGTGTTGGTCTTTAATTTGTTAGAGTAATGTTTAGGTCAGCTAGCTCTGTTTAATTGCTGAACTTGCTTGATTAAGAAGTGTGGGTGTGATGTAGTCTCCTTTCTGTACCCAAATTATGCAATGACGTGGATGACCACTTTAACCAAGGAAATTCGAACCAAAGTTTTTGAAGTTCAAACTCGTCACACACGGGTTAAGCTATCTGAATCGTTTTTAATGTTCACATATCGTACACAGTTCTGAATAAGGGACCGTGTCTGATGACACTTTGCGCGCCAGTTTTTTCGCAGAAGTGATTCCAAATTTTCGGCTTCCATGGGAATATCTACCTCCCCCCCTTACCAAAAGCCACATTTCCCCTGTTTTCGCTTTCTTTTCCAAGTTGAAACCTTCACTCCTTGCTTGCAGCGCCGCCTCCTCGCCGACAACCCTCCTTCACACTACTCGGCCTCATCTATCTAGGCAGGTAACCCACACCCGACCCCCATCCTTCTCCTCCTTCCACATCCCACATGCCCCGACCGCCGGCGCGACACCTTCCACCCAAATCACCGACCCCTCCACCAAATAAGCGCCGCCCTAAGCCATGGTGCACGTAGTATAGCCAGGATCTCAAGAAGCATTTGGCAGCGGAGAAGCAAATCATGGCCGCACGCGCGGATGAGGTCGCGATGGCTGCCATTCGTGCCGACCCCTAGATCTTGGAGGAGCACCTTGCCATTTGCTAGCTACATTGGTTAAGCATGCTCGGTTTACCCGTTGTGTGTGATGCTCTTGCCTTTCCTTCACAAATTCTAGTGAATTGTGCTATCTAATTTTACCATGTAATTTGTTGCTCTAGTGTATATGTTCTATATGTCATGCAGTGTGGTGCTCACTTATTAACTGTTTTGTTAATTAGTTGTCGTCTTTAGTTAACTGTTTGGTTCAATTCTACAAATATGATGTTCATTCTTTAGGCTGCAATTTAGTATTGTCTTCCATGTGAGAAATAAATCAAATTTATCTTTACAAAATACATGAGAAACGAATACAGTTGCTATATTTCCAAGTTGTCAAGCATGCTTGGTTTGGTTATACATTGTGTAACGTGGTGCTCAGTTAATGTTTGGTTCATTTGTGTTGTGGTGTTTAGTTAACTTTTTGGTTCAATTCTGCAATGCAATGTTCAATAGTTGTGGGTGCATTCCGTTATTGTATACCATGTGAGGAATAAATTGAATTTGGCTGCAGTAAATACGTGAGAAACAAATACAATTGCTATATTTCCAAGTTGCTAAGCATGCTTGGTTTGGTTATCTGTCTGATCTTATATTAGCAATATGTTATATTGTGCAATGTGGTGCTCAGTTAATGTCTGGTTCATTTGTTATGGTGTTTAGTTATCTGCTTGGTTCAATTCTGCAATGCGATATCCAATTGTTGTTGGTAGAATTTTGTATTGTTGTGCATGTGAGGAATAAATCGAATTTGGCTGCACTTAATACATGAGAAACATATGCAGGTGCTATATTTCCTAGTTCTTAATCATGCTTGGTTTGGATAAATGGATTTTCCATGTGGCTTGAATTAATCTGATGAATCTACAATGTGCTTATTTTTCATCAACATATTTTACTGATAGCATGCGAACCCTTACTTAACCAGATGACTAACTACATTATATGTGTTGTAGGGAAACAATGTGAAGCATTGAGGTTTACAATCGAGGTTAGCACGTGCATGGTCCATCGTCTAATAGAACATTATTTTGCAATTGTGGGAACCATTCTAATATTTAGGTTTTAAACAATTTGGTATTGCACATGCAGGTCCTGTTGTTAGAGGTTTTGACCCACTATTGGACCCTTTTTGCATATGGGGAAATGAGTTGTCCATGAATATCAATCAAGTCAAGAAACTTAGAAAGATTGTTAGGATAAAGAAATTAGCGACAAAAAACAACAAGATCTTTGTCTGCACAATGAAGAAGACATCAGTTCACTACAAGATGGTACTAACTATTATACCTTTCCTTTTTTTATTCCTTTGCCCCATTTCCAGTATAGAGAAGATATTTATTCACATCCTTGTTTTCAGGCCTTTCCAAAGCAGTCCACTGATGATTACCTCAAAAACCACCACTATGGTTAGGAGGCGAGGAAGGTTTTCATACAACACCCATGGTTCAATATTGAAGTGTTTCTGAAGAGGATGAAGGACGGAAGGTCAATCATCCACAGGCACTGGCCTAAAGTTGCAAAGACCTTCAACATGAATGAAGGATCAATATTCGCCTTCCCCTTCAGCAGTTTTCCAGATGAGATGCATATATCTATATATCGTCTATGATGCTAATTTCAAAAGGTTCTACATGTTGCATGTGAAACTTGGTGTTGGTGAAGTTGTGTAATGGGGTAGCTGAGTGCTGAAGCTATATCATGTTGTACTCTAATGTATTTCAATTATGTAATCATGCTTCCTTAATATGGAAATGAAATATATTATGTGCTTAATATGAATGTCAATTAGATTAATAAATGGATTATTAATAATAGGGAAATTAGCCTGCTAATGGCGAATCATCCTGCTAATTGGGTTTTGCTATTGCAAAAGGTTATTGAGAAAATACCATGGGCGATGACCTCAGGCAACGCACACAGTTTCTAGGAATATACCATGTTGGATGAAGGAACAATAACACCCGACCTTCTCTTGAAAACTGTTCGTGTTAGGCCACCTTGCACAAACGTTTACGACATAAAAATGTGTGTGATGGACAACCTTTGCCACACAGTTTCTTCTACACACTGTGTGTGATGCATTCAATAACACAAATGATAAAATTGTTAATATTGTGTGAAGTGGAAATGCTATCACAAACGATTTAACGGGGAAAATTGTCGGATCACGGGTTTCGGCAAAACCCTTAAGGTTCGAACAATGGGGTGCACGCGAAGATCTCCCCCTACCGATCCACGTCCTAACTTAGTTAAGATCTTACGAACTAACTCGACGAACTCGCAACACAAAGGACACAAGATTTATACTGGTTCGGGCCACCGTTGTGGTGTAACACCCTACTCCATTGTGGTGGTGGATTGCCTCTCGGGCTGAGGATGAACAGTACAAAGGGGAAGAACAGCCTCCTGAGGTTGAGGAGTTCTTGTGCTTGGTGAACTTGTGTGTGTGAGGATCCTGTCCAAGATGATCTCTCTCTACGGTGGTGGCTAGTACTATTTATAGAGGCCCTGGTCCTCTCCCCAAATATTGAGCGGGAAGGGAGCCAACAACGGCCAATTTGAAAAAGGACAGCTAGTACAGCTTATCCTAACAAAAGTGGTCTTCGCCTGCAAAAGGCTCTGGTGGTGATGCCGCCTTGGGCTCCACGGTGACCTCCGTCTTGTCGTCCTTCTGGTCTTAGTCTCGGTGCACCAATATGGAAACCTTTGCTTGATGCCTCGGTACTCCGCGCCTGCGCTTGCCCCCTTAGCACAAAAGAGGAAACAAGGACGATGCGTGCGCTGGTGCCCGCCTGATCTCAATCGTCATGGCTCATGTCACGAGAACCTCGCGAGGTTTGCCCGGTCTTAAACTCTCCGCCCCTCGCGAGCCTGCCTGGCGAGGCCGCTCCTGAGAAGGTCTTGCGTCGTCTGTCTCGCGAGGCTTGGCACCTCGCGAGGGTCTTGATTGCCTTGTTGATGAAGGTGGGCCGTACAGGCCTGCTAGCAAAGCCACGCCATGGGCTACAGGCAGACAAGTCTGGGGACCCCCATTCCCGGAATGCCGACAGTAGCCCCCGGGCCCAAGGCGCGCTTGAGCTTGGCTTTGAGATGAAGCCAAGGGTCAAGTGCGGAGCGCCGCGAGCCCCAATAGCCCGTGGCCTCGGTCGACGCGTGGCGGTTGATTGGACGTGGGCATCTCCGCTTCCCCATGATGTCTTGATACCCGCCTGGCTAGACGGCTATCGCGGTCTACATGGTTATTGTTCCATCACTTGCGTCGTTCTCCTCCAATTCCTCTGCTTCCCCCCGGACTCTGCTCCTCTTTCCAATTTTACCTTAGCTCTGCTCGCCCATCGCCACGGCGTCGATGCAAGCGGGTAAGGGGAAGAAGCCTCTATGCGGCTAGTGTGCCCCCGGCCGCCGAGCCCGCAGTTGGCCGATCACTGGTGCTCAACGATGAGGCCATGGGCAAGGTGCGCCCCATGCTCGCATCCAGCTTCAATGAGTGGGGAAAGACAGTGGCTTGGCCTGCATCTCATGCTCGCATTGACCGAATGGCCACTGAGGTCCCCTTCTTCATCGACGCCCTTTGGGCCGGCTTGGTCCCTCCTTTCTCCGCCTTCCTCAACGCAGTGCTTTCTCATTATCGGATCGACATGCTGCACCTTCATCCCCAATCCGTTACCCTTCTTGCCATCTTCGCCTTCGTTTGCGAGGCCATGGTAGGCATTTCTCCTTCTGTGACTCTTCTCCACCACTTCTTCTCGCTGCACCTGATTGATCCCCGGCAGAGCTCCGGATGCCTGAGCTTTCAATCCGTGTCGGCGACGGCCGGCGACGGGAACGACTTCGAGCTTCCACCATCCACGAGCGAGTTTCAGACATGGTGGGTGTTTTTTGATGCCGGAGTGATCATCCCCCTACTCTCCTCTCCGTTAGGGCCCGCCATTCCTAACTCCAGTTGGTGCCACCGGAGGCTCGCCGATCAGCGCCTTGTCCCCATCTGGCTCAGGTTGAGGTGGATCAAAGACCTTCGCGTTACTGCGCCTATGGTGGTGAGGGAGTTCGTCCGACGCCGGATCGCTCTGCTTCAGCGCCACTCCCGGCCGATGTGGGCCTTGCTCTGCAGCCAGGACCACATGAGATTTCAGGAGTATAAGCTACCCCTTGAGGCGCAGCGAATGGTGCTTGAGGTCCTGACGGGCGTCCCATTGCCAAACGACTTGTCGAGGAAGAGTTGCCTTTTGTACCGCAGCTCGAACAAGATGACATTCGTGGAGCGGATGCCCTCCTTCGACGAGTGGAGGCTGCGCCCAGTTGGCCTCGTGGGACCCCGTGAGAACCCCATCGTCATGGTCCCTCTCCTTGACGCTGGCGTTGAGCTCGCCCCAAGTGTTGGTGCAGGGGGGCATGCACCGCTGGGGGCCGATAGTGAAGGTGTCGAGATGCTGATGCTGCCCAGGGCTCCCGAGGCGTCGACCTCAGGGACTCATGACTCTTGCCCTGGGGCAGTGGTTAAAGGGGCGACGTAGCCCGCGTCTCCCATGGCCGGGGCTCCTGAGGCCTCGGCAGGTCGCTGCGAGGCAGAGCTGGATAGCTCCCCTCAGCTTGGCGCTTCTGAGGCTGCCCCTCCGAGCACTTCTCCAGCCGCGCCTCATGTCGGCCACCATGTCCAGCGCTTCGGCTGGCTTTACGTGGACTTCGAAGAACTCCGCAAGAGGAAGGGTCACCGAGCTGCGGCAGTGGCACCTTCGGGCCGTTAAAACGGAGGAAGTATATCGCCGTTGACGAGTAAGTACCTCATCTTGGTGATCTTCTGCGTGTTGCTTTCCTTCCTGACGATTGTCTCCTTAGGACCCCTTCTGCCAAGGCCGCGAAATCTCCTGAGAAGCAGCTCCCTCTCGCCCCGTTTCACCTGTCAAACTTGAGCGTTGCGGGCTCGTGCGCTGCCCACGGCGTGTGGTCAACCGTTGGAGTTGGCCCGTCATCAAGGTGTCTTGAGCTTGCGCCTTTGCCATCTTTTCTTCCCGGCCTTGCTAGGAGCACAGCAAGTGTGCCAAGGGCTCCTCCCCTGGTCGCGGTCGATGGCTAGTTGGCTTCGATTCTAGGGTCTTCTTCAAGCAGCGGGCCCCGTTTAGTTCGGGCCCCTCGTGAGGCCTAGCTGGCGCCTGGGGCAGTGCTAGCCCCCAGCCCCCTGCTGAGAGGGGGCGCACCGCTACATGCGTCGCCCACAGCCCCCGTGGCGGAGGACGAGATGGGCCCTGCACTTGAGTTCGAGCACGGGTGGAGCATTGTTCGTCATGATCTCTTCCAGTAGGCGATGGGCGCGATGAACCAACTCAGTGAAGAACTTTTGGGTGTCGACGCGCGCCTTGAGGCCGAGGGTCTTCGGTTGGTGGAGGAGTGGCACAAGCTGAAGGTGGACATCAACCTCGGGCACCACCAGCGCGAGCTGGATAATGTGAAGGCTGAGGCTTCTCTCGCAGCCTCCCGTGAGGCCTGCTCCTGAGCTCTAGAAGAGGACACGGAGAAAAGCGCATGGGAGCTCCAAGCCTGCAGCGCTGTCTTGGATCAGTAGGTGGAGGCGCGCAGGTCTGCCCTTGCGTCGTTGAGGGGGACGCCCGCCGAGGAGGAAGAGATCCGGAAGCGTGAGGAGGTGCTGGCGCTGGAAGCTGTGGAGTGCAGCCTTGAACTCGAACGTCTGGAGACGAGGGAGCGCCAGGTTGCTCAGGCGAAGGACGACATCGGTGCGCGTGAGGTCAGGGCCCAGGAGGAGGTCGACCGTAAGGTGGCCGAGGCTCGCGCGGATCTCGAGAGTAGGCATGACCTGAAGCTGAAGCTCGTGGAAGCCTGGGCTGCTGGTAGGACTGCTGCCCTCAAGTCCTGGTTGGTCGAGGTGGAGTGGTGCGAGGAGGCTGCTACAACCGCCCTAGGCTCGGCGCAGGCTGAGCTGGCTTCCGCTCGTGCCAAGTTGCTCTCTCTTCGGCAGCGGGTTGCCAACGCCGAGTCCATCGCATGGCAGAACAAGGACGAAGTGCTTGAGCGATGGACGTTGGAGTGTGTGCACGCCCCCATGCTCGAGGACCTCAGGAATAGGGCCAATGCCGCCCTGGGCCATATCTGCGATGAGAATGCTCCTCATCTCCATGCGAACGACTACGCCAGCCACCTCCGCTTCTTTGGTGACGTGGTGACGCGCCTCCAGAACCATTCTGAGAGGGTTCGCCAATTTGTTGAAGAGAGGAGTCGCGGCCTGCTTGGGCGCGCGTTCTCCCGCGTCTTCAGCAACCTCCGGAATGCCGATCCCAACTTCGATTTTGACGCCGCCACTGCTCCCGTACCGGAAGCCATCCGGGGCGACCTGGCGCGATGGGTTGAAGACAACATGGATGCACTGGTCAGGGCCTTCGCTTCTGACGACGAAGGGGTAGTAGTTGCGGCAGACGAAGGTGACGTGGTCGACGACGGCGACGCCAACGCCAGTGAAGGTGGAGGCGACGCCAACGATGGCGACAGCGATGCCAGCGGTGCGTCTGAAGATGACATGGGGGACACGGCGAGCGACATATCCGGCCGATCCCATGTTTCCCTGCTGTTTACCCTGTAAAAACTTGGGCGTGGCCCTGGAAGATTGTAAGAGCATTTTGAGCGGGGGAGCCCCTCATGTAAACAAATCGCAGCTTTTATCCTTCTGTGTCAAATTGACTATGCGTCTTCACAAGCTCACGTATGCTGGGGCAAGGTTGCTGTTGCGGTTTACCTTAGCCTGGACGAGCCCACAACCGGCTCAAGAGGCTGTGGGTCTATGAGAAGCTCCTAAGGAATTCGTCGACACGCCCGAGGGGGCCGCGTAATAAGCGAGCGCCAGCCGCGGTGTGACACGTGCGTGGCTCGTGTGTTTCATGCCCAGCCCCGCTCGCGAGGGGGGAGTGACAGGCGTGAACTCTGAAATAAGGCAAGAACCAGACTGCGAGAAATAGCTCGAACGAGAAAAGGCATCCCCCCCCCCCCCCGCGCGCATCAAATGAAAATTCAACATCAACTTAAATCCAAATCCAGAAGGCAGGGTTACAGAAAAGAGATCCAAAGCAAATGGCCGTGTCTGGTGCCTAATCTAGTCTTTGACGTATTCTCACCAGCGCGGAGCTAAGTGCTGCCACTGGGCGTGGGAGGGAGCCCCCGAGGCCCGAGGGTGGCTCTCCTGAGGCTCCGGGGCATGTACAGCCCCACTCATTATTACGTGAGAGTGTCACGGGCGGCGATCTTCACAGGCGTGAGCCTTACTTCATATCACCTAACGAGGGCCCCGCCTTGCGCCACCCCCTACCATCGCTGGGACGACCAGAAACCAGGACGACCCAACGAGGGCAGAGGGGACGCCAGCGGCGCCCTCGGCGACCACGGGTCCTCTGCTGGGGGAAAGGTCGCCGGCAACACCCCGACAGAGAGCCTACCTCCGGGCGTTTCCTTGATCTATGCGACGCGGGGAGGGGCCTTGCTCCTGGCCCCTTCCACGCAGCCCCCAGTGAGTCTCTCCTGATAGGGCGGGCATCGCCGTGCCGGAACCATCACCTAGCATCGTGACCTGGTTCTTATGTGACTCATGGTTAGCGTAAGCTTGTCCCTGAGGGATTAGTGGTACCCTTTATCTATTGTCGAGGGCACGGCCGGCGGGGCTCTCTGGCGGCTCCTAATGCCTCCTCCCATCCTGGCCTGAGGAACGAGCCGGGGTCGTCCTCTGGCGTATACTCCTAGTCCATCATGAGGGGCACGTAGGCCTCCGAGACCGCTGCCCCGAAGACCTAACTGAAGTGCCCCACGCTCCACGTCGCTCGGCCCATCGCGCTATCTTGAGGATGGCGGGGCGGTGCTCCGATGGGGCCATGTGCTATGACGCTCGTGCCTGCACCCATCTGAGGTGGCATGGGTGCGAGGGGGCGCCCTTCGCCGTGGATCGTCCTGCTGTCGATGAAGCCCCGGGGCGCACTTGGGGGTACGCAGATCCTGCCACTGCCCGAGGCGTGAGCTGGTAGCAGAAGGGCGGCGCTCCCGTGGCCGCCGCGTCCAACAGCTCGGCGACGCCTTCCAGCAGTGCATCCCGGCCGCTCTCCATTAGTCGGCACCGCAGCAGCTCCCGTGCCACCGTGAGCGCGGCCAGCATGTTCGCCTGCTCCCTCCTGGTGTGGAGCGTCATCACCGCGACGTGGCTTGTGGCCCTTGCAGTAGCTCGCGTCTGTCGGGGAGTACGAGCAGAGGGTGAGTGACCGCGCCACCCACGCCCCGCGGTGTTTGGCAGTGCGCGTGCCGCCTGAGACGCGGGGTTGAGGTCTTCCTGGGCAGGTTGCGCCGCTCGGGCGGGCCAGGCTTCCCAGCGGTCATCGTCGGCCCTCGGGTCGCAGGACATAGGAATCGTGGAGCGTCGGCAGATCAAGTGGTGGGGACGAAGCTCTGGCGCACCCCTACCTGGCGCGCCAAATGTCAGATCACGGGATCCAGCAAAACCCTTAAGGTTCGAACGCTGGGGAGCACGCGAAGATCTCCCCCTACCGATCCACGTCCTAACTTAGCTAAGATCGTACGAACTAACTCGACGAACTCGCAACACAAAGGACACAAGATTTATACTGGTCCGGGCCACCTTTGTGCTGTAATAACCTACTCCAGTGTGGTGGTGGATTGCCTCTCGGGCTGAGGATGAACAGTACAAAGGGGAAGAACGGCCTCCTGAGGTTGAGGAGTTCTTGTGCTTGGTGAACTTGTGTGTGTGAGGATCCGGTCCAAGATGATCTCTCTCTACGGTGGTGGCTAGTCCTATTTATAGAGGCCCTGGTCCTCTCCCCAAATATTTAGCGGGAAGGGATCCAACAACGGCCAATTTGAAAGGGGACAGCTAGTACAGCTTATCCTGACAAAAGTGGTATTCGCCTGCAAAACGCTCTGGTGGTGGCGCCGCCTTGGGCTCCACGGTGACCTCTGTCTTGTCGTCCTTCTGGTCTTGGTCTCGTTGCACCAATATGGAACCTTTGCTTGATGCCTCGGTACTCCACGCCTGTGCTTGCCCCCTTAGCACCAAAGAGGAAATAAGGATGCTGCTCGTGCTGGTGCCCGCCTGGCGCCCGCCTGGTCTTGATCGTCATGGCTCACGCCACGAGAACCTCGCGAGGTTTGCCCGGTCTTGAACTCTCCGCCCCTCACGAGCCTGCCTGGCGAGGCCGCTCCTGAGGAGGTCTTGCGTCGTCTGCCTCGCGAGGCTTGGCCCCTCGCGAGGGTCTTGATTGCCTTGTTGATGAAGGTGGGCCGTACAGGCCTGCTAGCAAAGCCATGCCGTGGGCCGCAGGCAGGCAAGTCTAGGGACCCCCGTTCCCGGAACGCCGACAAAAATTTTGTGTGATGTACCTGTGAACAAAAACGTTTTCCTTAGAGCGACTGTGTGGGATGTACATACGAATGGAAACGTTTAGCGGGGACTAACTGTGTGGGATGTACTTGCGTCCGGAAACAATTTAGCCTGTATAATTGTATTTTTTTAGCTCTACTCTACATATTTCCATATTTGAGCGCACACCGGTCGCACACAACCTCATTTTGCCGAGCGTGTGTGCCAAGAGGGCATATCCCTGACGGTTTCTGGGTCATGTGCGAAGGACCCCCTATCGCCGTCACTCACTAGGAGACGGTTCCATGTGTCATCGCGGAAAGGGGTTAAAAACTGTTTGTATAGCACCGATGCGTACCAGTGCTCTTTCCTCACGGATTGGGATGAACTAGCTACCGTGTATCCTCCTTTGCTGGATTTGGACCTTTCTCACCCCTTTGTGTATGTGGATTTAGCATATGGGTGATTGGATCTTGTTGATTTGAGTGTTTCCTGTCTCTTGTGTTCATTGTGTTCCTTGGAAATTCCCCTCCAAATCATGGAAGATCGGCCATTAGGGTTCCACCCTACATCATCTTGGTATCATGAGCCATGGTTGATCATGAATTTGGAGTCCCTACCCCCACTTTCTTGCCTAATTTTGTGTGTTTTTGTCCAATTTCAAAAATCCCCACAAAAACAGCCATACCAAAAAAAATTATGATTTGTTGGTTTGATGATGTTTTGCTGAATTTGATCCGTGGATTCATCGTGTTGCAAGTGGATCTACCTATTCCCCACCAACTCCACCACAAAATCCACCGAAATCCCCGAAATTTTCTTTTTCCACCACCATTTTCTTGTTCATCCCGAGCCCTAGCCCGAACGAGTTAACATGCACGAATCATCCGGCCCCTGACCTATATCATCCGGTCGTGCCCGGGTCAGCCAGACCGAGGCCAGGATCATCCGGCTTCCTTTGTCAAAACTGAATTTCACCAGGAAATTTCAGCCACCACTATATTTTCGCATACTCATCTCCGACCACCAAGATTCCACTTCCGCACCCACTTTGACACCATTTGTCACACCACCTCTTTCCACTAACACCATTTGACATTTGTTTTCACAATTTGAATTGTGGTCTCCGTTTCCTAACGTGTTTTGTCTACTTAGGGACGACTCGACATCGACATCACCGCACTCATCTTCACCATGGACTCGACATCGACAACGACCACCTCACCATTTTGACACCATCAACCGTAAGCAAGGGCGGTAACCTCGATGACACCTTTGTACATTCTTCCTTGACATTGCATTGTTAACCATGAGCCCATTTTGTGTCACTTTACTATCAAGACTAGCCATTTGAGTACTGTCGGGCAACGTTACTTGTGCACATTAGTGATCATTGACCCGCACTTTCCATTGTGTATATCATCTTGGTAAAAGTGCATATATCACCATATCATCTCTTGTGTTATCATTTGTTACTACATATACATCATTGCTCCCTTGGTTTGAAAATTTTCCAAAAGTGGCCAAAGAAAGACATTAAAAGAGTTTTTAAGCAAAAGATAAGCAAAGAGCTTTTAAGAAAGTGCCATAGCATCATACCACATTGCGTAAAAATTTACAATACTAAGTCGTCTTGGATCATCGTGAGAAGACTCACCTTAACATAATACATATATAACATACTTGGGGTAGAAGTCGTTGCATTTTTGCTTTGTAGGTTGTGCACAAGTATCGTATCTCACCTATTGAGAAATCATGCTAGCGTCTCTCTAGTGATGTGCAACAAGAGCATACTTTGCGATCGTTCCTTGGTTGCACGACCTCATTTATCTATCCATGTGTATGTGTTTCCGTGTGCCACATATTGCTATTGGTCTACTTGTTACACTTGTGAATTTGTGAATCTCTTTCAACATTATTGAATCTTGCTAACAATCGCATAAATTTTGTGCCACCATCCTCACCAAGCTACTCCAAAAGGTTTGTGTGTGTAGGTGTGAGAATCGACAAGATCCGGTACCAATTGTGCTACTTCCATAATACTGCATGTGGTGATCTTTGATCCATCTTCAACATCGGATAAGGTACATTTGGTATAGCTCTTTCCTTTCTTCCACTCGCATATTTTCTTGAGATGATGGATATGCCAAGTACTTCTACCAACCCACTCTTCATCAAACAAGAAGAGGAGCCGAACAACTACGTCACCAAGAATCAACTATTTGGTGTGCATAGAGCTTTTCACCAAGCGAATGAAGCATTGGGTGACCGCATTGATCAACTCGCCATCGACTTGAGGCAATCCGAAGCATGAACAAGAGACTACTTTGACACATCCATGGCAACTCTCAAGGACATCATTCGAGTCATGATGGCCACAAGCTCCTCTACAATGTCCTTGTCATCAAGATGGCGACACTCAAGCCGACACTATTCAGATACATCTTCGGGTTCAAGTCACTCAAGACCTCATTCGCATCGTCGTTAAGACCATGAGGATCATCAAGCTCCACAAAACCCATTTCATGGAAATGGTTTACAAGATCGTCTCCAGGAACCTGAGCGACATCGTCGACAAGCTAATGATCTTACGACCCAAGTGCAAGCTCCAATACGCCAAGATCGCCAAGAAAACCAAGATGGCGACGCCCATCAACAAGGGCAACAACGATGTGACGTACAAGCCCTTGAGCCCAACGTGCTCTAAATGAATCAACCCAAGCCATCCGCACACGCAACCGGGAACAAGATGAGGCTATCCGATGAGGGAGACAAGAAGAAGCCGCACGCCTCGAGGAGCGCCAAGAAATGAGGAACCATGCGAGAATCCCACGCCCTCAACGACAAGCTAATCAAGCGGAGTGATACGTCTCCAACGTATCTATAATTTTTTATTGTTCCATGTTGTCATATTATCATTCTTGGATGTTTTACAATCATTTTATAGCAACTTTATATCTTTTTTGGGACTAACCTATTGACATAGTGCCTAGTGCCAATTGCTTTTTTTGCTTGTTTTTTACTTCACAGAAAATCAATACCAAACGGATTCCAAATGCAGCAAAACTTTTTGGAGAATTTTTCTGGGCCAGAAGACACATGATGGACCAAAGAAGTAGCAGAAGGGTGCCCCGAGGGGGCACAACCAACCTGGGCGCGCCTGGGGGCCCAGGCATGCCCTGGTGGGTCGTGCCCACCTCGATGGCCTCCCGCACCGCCTATTTGCTCTATAAATACCCCAATATTCCAAAAACCCCAGGAGAGTAGACAAAACACAATTCCAGCCGCCGCAAGTTCTAGAAACCAAAGATCCAATCTAGACACCGTCACGGAAGGGTTCACCATCCTCGTTGGTGGCTCTCCGATGATGCATGAGTAGTTCATTGTAGACCTATGGGTCTGTAGTCAGTAGCTAGATGGCTTCCTCTCTCTCTCTCTCTCTCTCTCTCTCTCTCTCTCTTTTGATTCTCAATACAATGGTCTCTTGGAGATCTATTTGATGTAACTCTTTTTGCGCTGTGTTCCGATGAACTTCGAGTTTATGATCAGATCTATGTTTTAGCCATGAAAGTTATTTGAGTCTTTTGATCTCTTATATTCATGATTACTTGTAGCCTCGTATTTCTTCTTTGAATCTTTGGTTTAGTTAGGCCAACTAAATCGATTTTTCTTGCCATGGGAAGAGGTGCTTCGTGATGGCTTCGATCTTACGGTGCTCAATCCCAGTGACAAAAGGGGAAATGGCACATATGTATCGTTGCTATTAAGGATAACAAGATGTGGTCTATTCCTACATGAATAGATCTTGTCTACATCATGTCATCGTTCTTATTGCATTACTCCATTTTTGCATGAACTTAATACACTAGATGCATGTTGGATAGCAGTCGATGTGTGGAGTAATAGTAGTAGATGCAGGCAGGAGTCGGTCTACTAATCTTCGACATGATGCCTATATAATTATCATTGCCTAGATATTGTCATAATTATTTGAATTTCTATCAATTCTCAAAAGTAATTTGTTTACTCACTGTATGCTATTTTTCTCGAGAGAAGCCACTAGTGAAATCTATGGCTCCCGGGTCTCTTCTTTATCATATTTGCCTTCAAAATCTATTTTAATTCGCTTTTATTTTTAGACCTATTAATCCAAAAACCCAAAAATACCTTGCTGCAATTTATTGTTATTTATTTTATCTCGCATTCCTACGAGATCTATTTATCCATTCTACTTCAATTTAATCTATCTTTTTACCCGGGAGGGATTGACAACCCCTCTTTTACGTCGGGTTGCAAGTATTTGTTCTTTGTGTGCATGTGACATTCACATAGTGTTGCATTGTTCTCCTACTGGTTCGATAATCTTGGTGTCATCACTGTGGGAAATACCTACCATAGTTGTGTTGCGTCATCCCTTCCTCTTTGGGGAAATACCGACGTAGTTCAAGCCGCATCAAAAGGAATTTCTGGCGCCATTGCCGGGGAGACATCATCAACATCTACCAGGTCACTAGTCACAAATCTCACCTCCTTGCTATTTACATTGTTTTCCATTTGCCTCTCGTTTTCATCTCCCCCACTTCACAAAAATTTGCCATTTTATTCGCCCTCTTTTTCATTCGTTGTTTTCTCGTCAGATCTGTTTTTGAGTGCAATCTTGTTGCATAGTCATGATGACTCAAGAGAACACCAAGTTGTGTGATTTCTCCAATACTAACAACAATGATTTTATTAGCACTTCGATTGCTCCTCCCGCCACTAGTGCGGAGTCTTGTGATATTACTGACGCTTTGTTGAATCTTGTTATGAAAGATCAATTTTCCGGTACTCCTAGTGAGGATGTCACGTCTCATATTAACACATTCATGGAATTATGCGATATGTTTCTATGGATGAAAGTAAGAAAAGAACCGCTATGCTTAGAGCTAAGAGCGATTTTTTTTAGAAAAAGCGTTTTCTAGCGATTGCTTTCATAAAAATGATGAAGATCTTAAAATGATTGGTGTTTCTTCTATTTATTCCTTGTTTAGTAAAATTAAGATTGATGATAAAGGGACTAAAGAAGAGTCAACTTTAGTTAGAAGGTGTCCCAATAATTTGGAGGGTGAAAATCTTGTTGAGAAAATTGATAGAAGTGGGTTTGGAGAGGTCAACACTTTTACTAGTGATGTACCCACTCTTTTGGATTACAAATACTTTAATTATGATAATTGATCTTTGATTTATTGTATTTATTTGTTGCAATCCATGATAAATTCACCCCAGACTTATGGACAAAATAAAGCTTTTACTAAACATATTGTTGATGCTATGATGAAAGCTTTAGAAGAAAAGTTGGAATTAGATATTTAAATTCCTAGAAAATTACATGATGAATGGGAACCTACTATCAAAGTAAAGATTAAAAATTATGAGTGTTTTTCTTTATGTGACATGGGTGCTAGTGTTTCTACAATTCCGAAATCTTTATGTGATGTGCTTGGTCTTACCGATATTGAAGAATGCTCTTTAAATTTGCACTTGGCGGATTCTACTATTAAAAAGCCTATGGGAAGAATTAATGATGTTCTTATTCTTGCAAATAGGAACTATGTGCCCATATATTTTATTGTTCTTGATATTGATTGCAATCCGTCTTGTCCAATTATACTTGGTAGACCATTTTTACGTACTATTGGTGCCGTGATTGACATGAAAGAAGGCAATATTAAATTTCAATTTCCACTAAGAAAGGGAATGAAACACTTCCCTAGAACAAGAATTAAGCCACCATATGAATCAATTATGAGGTCATCTTATGGATCTAGAAAAAAAGATGACAACACTTAGATCTATGAATTATGCCTAGCTAGGGGCATAAAACGATAGCGCTTGTTGGGAGGCAACCCAATGAATAAAATTTATTTTTGTCTTTTTCTTTCTGTTCTTTTGTGTTTGCACAATTATGCTAATGTTATGATTGTGTTTTTTATGTTTCAATTAGTGTTCGTGCCAAGCATAGCCTTTGGGATCATGTTGGGTGATAGTTGATTTCATCTTGTTCGAAAACAAAAACTTTTGCATCTAGTAAAACAATTGTGAAAATTCATAGAAGCATGATAAAAATCTGTTTTTTTACACAAGATTGATGCACAAATTGCCCACGTTGTCCTAATTTTTCAGAATTTTTGGAGCTACATAAGTATTTGAAGTTTTCAGATTGCTACACACTATTTTGTTTTTGACGGATTCTGTTTTCTTTGCATTATGTGCTTATTTCGATGAATCTATGGTTTGTATTGCAGGTTATAAGCTATAGCAAAGTTGAAATACAATAGATATAATGCAAAAATAAAATATAAATGGGTTTGAAACAGTACTAAGAGTAGTGATTGGCTTTGTTGTACTAACGGATCTCACGAAGGTTTTGTTGAGTTTTGTGTGATTGAAGTTTTCAAGTTTTGGGTGAGATCACGATGGATGAAGGAATAAGGAGTAAGAAGAGCCTAAGCTTGTGGATGCCCACGGCACCCCAAGTTATTATCCAAAGATAATGAAGCAACTAGATTGGGGATGCCCGAGTGGCATCCCCTCTTTCTTATAATGACCATCGGTATTTTACTTGGAGCTATATTTTTATTCGTCATGTATCATGAGTTTTGCTTGGAGCGTCTTGTATGATATGAGTCTTTTCTTATTTTCCTTTTTGTTTGGAATCAAGTATCCTTGTGGGACACACCTATTTGATAGAGCCAAAATTATGTTATGATTTTTTAGAATTTCTCTCTATCATTCACTTAAATCTTTTTGAGCTATGGAATTTCTCTAGTGCTACACTTATATCTTTTTGAGCATGGTGTGCTTTAGTATGTTTGAAGGAAATATGCCTTAGAGGCAATAATAAATTTTTTATTTGTATTTCCTAATATCATCATAAATGTTTATTATTCATGCTAGAATTGTATTAACTGGAAACTTAGTACATGTGTGGATACATAGACAAACAGAGTGTCCCTAGTATGCCTCTACTAGACTAGCTCGTTAATCAAAGATGGTTAAGTTTCCTGACCATAGACATGTGTTGTCATTTGATGAATGTGATCACATCATTAGAGAATGATGTGATGGACAAGACCCATCCGTTAGCTTAGCATATATGATCGTTTAGTTTTATTGCTATTGCTTTCTTCATGACTTATACATGTTCCTCTGACTGTGAGATTATGCAACTCCCAAATACTGGAGTAACACCTTGTGTGCTATCAAACGGCACAATGTAACTGGGTGATTTTAAAGATGCTCTACAGGTGTCTCTGATGTTGTTTTTTGAGTTGGCATAGATCGAGATTAGGATTTGTCACTCCGTGTTTCAGAGAGGTATCTCTGGGCCCTCTTGGTAATGCTCATCACTATAAGCCTTGCAATCAATGTGATTAATGAGTTAGTTGCGGGATGATGCATTACAGAACAAGGAAAGAGACTTGCCGGTAACATGATTGAACTAGGTATGATGATACCGATGATCGAATCTTGGACAAGTAACATACTGATGACAAAGGGAACAACGTACGTTGTTATGCGGTTTGACCGATAAAGATCTTCTAGAATATGTAGGAGCCAATATGAGAATCCAGGTTCCGGTATTGGTTATTGACCGGAGATGTGTCTCGGGCATGTCTACATAGTTCTCGAACCCGTAGGGTCCGCGCGCTTAACGTCCGATTATGATTTGTATTATGAGTTATGTGACTTGATGACCAAAGATTGTTCGGAGTCCCAGATGAGATCACGGACATGGACAGGAGTCTCAAAATAGTCGAGACATAAAGATTGATATATTGGACGATGTTATTTAGACATCGGGTGAGTTCCAAGAGGTACCAAATAATTATCGGAGTGTCGGAGGGTTATCGGAGCCCCCTGGGGGAACTAATGGGCCTTGATGGGCCTTAGTGGGAAGATAGTAAGGGCCACAAGGGGCTGGCCACCCCCCCTCCCCCTTGGGTCCGAATTGGACTAGGGGAAGGGGGCGGCGCCCCCCTTTCCTTCCCTTCCCCCTCTTCCTACCTTCTTCCCCCTTTCCTCTAGGTGGAATCCTACTAGGACTTGGAGTCCTAGTAGGACTCCCTCCTCCTGGTGTGCCCTACAGGGCCAGCCTGCCTCCCCCTCCACTCCTTTATATACGAGGCCAGGGGCACCCTAGAACACACAAGTTTCTCTTAACCGTGTGCGGTGCCCACCTCCACAGTTACACACCTCGGTCATATCGTCGTAGTTCTTAGGCGAAGCCCTGTGTCGGTAACTTCATCAGCACCGTCGCCACGCCGTCGTGCTGAAGGAACTCTCCCTCATTATCGGTGTCAATACCGGTGGATCTCGGGTAGGGGGTCCCGAACTGTGCGTCTAAGGCGGATGGTAACAGGAGGCAGGGGACACGATGTTTACCCAGGTTCGGGCCCTCTTGATGGAGGTAATACCCTACGTCCTGCTTGATTGTTCTTGACAATATGAGTAGTACAAGAGTTGATCTACCACAAGATCAGAGAGGCTAAACCCTAGAAGCTAGCCTATGGTATGATTGTATGTTGTCCTACGGACTAAACCCTCCGGTTTATATAGACACCGGAGGGGGCGGTTACACAGAGTTGGTTACAAGGAAGGAGATCTACATATCCGTATTGCCAAGCTTGCCTTCCACGCCAAGGAGAGTTCCATCCGGACACGGGACGAAGTCTTCAATCTTGTATCTTCATAGTCCAACAGTCCGGCCAAAGGATATAATCCGGCTGTCCGGATACCCCCTAATCCAGGACTCCCTTAGTAGCCCCTGAACCAGGCTTCAATGACGATGAGTCCGGCGCGTAGATTGTCTTTGACATTGCAAGGCAGGTTCCTCCTCCGAATACTTCATAGAAGATTTTGAACACGAGGATCGTGTCCGGCTCTGCAAAACAAGTTCCGCATACCACTGTAGAGAGATAATAATATTTCCACAAATCTAATCTGCTGACGTACCCCATAGCGTGACATCACACCACAGCCAAATCTTTATTCGAATCGTTTTTCATAACCAATCTCAGTGTGTTTCGCGAGACGGTTTCCTTGGCACGTCTTGTCGAAGCAGAGATTGTGTCCCCTGTATTACGGGATTCTCATCAATACGGATGTGGGTAACCCAACCGTGCCTATTGGTAGGACTCCTAGATCTTAGGCAAGTCCCAAACGGCCACGAGGAGGACGCTTGATATTCACTCTCTTTATAAAGGGACAAGGCCTTTTCCTCTCGATATTTAATCGAATCCGCCTCCCGCCTCGTGTTCCAACACCCAAAGCTCAGGTTTAGGCACTTCGGACCTTCAACTATGTCCGGATCCAACCTCCAAGGTCGATGGATGCCTTCCTCCGTCACGGAGGAGGACATCAAGAAGTTGAGAGAGGCCAGATATCTGACCGCCGAAATTTCGCATCGGCTGCCTGCCCAAGGGCAAGTCGTCCCTACTCCTGAACCCAACGAGAGCGTCGTGTTCGTCTCCCACTTCCTCTAAGGACTAGGCCTCGCTCTGGATCCCTTTGTTAGGGGTCTCATGTTCTATTATGGGATAGATTTTCATGATCTGGCCCTGGATTCCCTTCTTCACATCTCAACATTTATTGTCGTATGTGAGGCCTTCCTCCGCATTACCCCTCACTTCGGCCTGTGGCTCAAGACCTTCGATGTGAAGCTGGAGATGATCGAGGGGCAGCACGCAGCATGCGGAGGCGCTTCAATAAGCAAAATTGCTGACGCTCCATGGCCTGAGGGTTACTTCCCAGAGGTGTCCGAATTGTGGCAGCGGGAGTGGTTCTACATCACAGCTCCCCGAAGTGCCAAGTGGGTAGCTGCCCCCACCTTTCACTCAGCCCCCTCACCACAACTGATGTCATGGATCAGCAGGGGGCTGAGCTGGGGTCCAGCCAAGGACGTGCCAACACTGCAAAACCGTATCTGAGATCTCTTTGAGAGAGATTTCAGTCTGGTTATGGTAGTGCAAGTCATGCTAGTTCGTCAAGTCCAGCCTTGCAAACACCGGTCCCTTTGCATGTGGGAATTCAACCCGGAAGGAGCGCGAGCTATTCAACATTTCCTCGGCATGACGCACGAAGAGATGTACAAATTGTTCTTCGGACCACAAATAATATGTCCGGACATCACTAAGGATGCAGGTCTGAGGTGCAATCGCCCGGATACCCCAGTAAGTAGCCCGCATCCGAAAATACTGCCCATTTATTTATCGCAACATTGCCCTAAAAAGCCTCTCTTTGACCTAGGATTGGATAGCGAAGGCAAAGTTGATCAGGTGTCTGGCCCCCCTCCCTGAAACCTCAGCAAATCTCGTGCTAACCAGGATGCTGGACATCGCGCCTTATCAAGCGCCCTCAGGAGAAGATAAAGGGGGGAACAAGGAGGCCAGCGCTTCCGCTAAGGAGGTTAGCCGGGGGGAGGAACTAAAACTTCCTCTCACCAGGGACGGAAGAGAACCGCCTCTAAGGACCCGGAGACAACGGTCTCCAAACCGGGGAAGAAATCTCCGCCGGAGGGTCCTGCCCTGGGGGATACCCTGGTCGTACTATGCCCTCAAGGGGACCAGCCCTCCACCGAGCTGTAAGTAAAAGGGTAAATGAAAATATCTCGCTTTACCTCTGAGGAAAATAACCAAGGCATTTATCTTGTAGTTCGGATCTTAGCCCTTCTCAGCAGAGCTCGTCTTCAGGGAATCTTCTTCCAGAGATGATGGAGAGCGAAACGCCTCCCCTGCCATACTGCCTCATGAGGAGGGCGACCCCGAGGTGTCGTCGCGGAGGGTTTCTCTTGATCCGGCAAGGCCAGAAGGTAATCCTATGGCCACCCGAAGTCCTCAGTATCCGGATCTTGAAGAGAGCAATCAAAAGAGCCCGGCACCGTCTGGTGTGCGGTCGGATGTACTGAGGGATCTGCTAGAGCAAGCGGCTATCTCAGAAGAGCACCGCACATTGATGGGTATAGTGATTGAAAGGATTTCGTCCGCCGAAAGCGGGTTGCATGAAGCCTTTATGAGTCTACTGACGGGCTTTGAGGTACGCAAAATGATGTACATTTTTGACAGTACCGCATATTTTTAGATGTGCCCTGTGTAGATAGTAGCCCCTGAGACACTGGTTGTCCTCGAAAACGGCGGCAATAGAGGATCATAGTCCCAGGTAATAACCAGACCGCCTTTATGTGCAGGTGGTTGAAGCTCCGGTGGCTAGCCGGACTAATGGGTTTGCCGAACTAAAGCGGCAGCTGGATGCGGCAGATGCCGACATCGTGCTTGTCAACAAGCGGCTTGACGATGCACAGGGTAGGTGATTTTTCTGGTGATTTCCACATAATAAGAGTAGCATGATGCCAGTATCTTTAATATGTTGTGACTGCACATGGAGCTGCCACCGTGGAGACCCTTCGGGAAGAGCTTGCCCGAGCCAAGGAGCAAGCACGGAGTAGTAATGCGGCCGCTTTAAAGGCGGCCGAAGAGTTAAGGGTCGTACAGGCCGCACATTGCGAGAGCAAAGAAAAGATTGCCAAGATGGCCATGGAGTTAAAAGATGCCGCTGACCATTACCGGCTTCTTGAAGAACAAAATCGGGCGAAGGCGACGGACCTGGAGAAGGCTCGGGTGGCTGCCAAGGAAGCCCGCTCCAAAAGTAGAGCGACGAAGGAGGAGCTGAATCAAGCTGCATATATCATTTATAGGAAGCCCTTCTTGTTGCAGACTAAGTTCGGAGATCCGAAATATGCTCCTCTAGACCGGCTATGGAGTTGGCTGCAAGTGTTGTTGATGCGGCCGAGTACTTCAAGGATCAGAAAGGTCCTGAAGTGGAGAAGCTGTTCTGGTCACAGTTTCACGCTCCAGTCCGTCCGCTGTTGCTGAATGAGCGATTGATCGGTTGGGCCGAGCTCCATAGATTATCCGGACTTGCCATGAGGTCTGTTGTGGATCATCTATGGCCAGGAGGGCCGAGGCCGAATAGCTACTTTACCTTAGTGCAACAATTCCTTAGTGTTGTGCCACGCATCGATGCTGTAAAGAGGTCGGCGTGCATAGAAGGCTAGCGAATGGCCCTTGCCCGTGTCAAAACATACTGGGCGGAGATGGATGCCACCACTGTTGCGGCACAGGGTTCCGCCATAGGCCGAGTGGCTGCCGAGCACTACTTTGAAGAAGTTCTTGAAGGCGCTCGTTTGATAGAGGCTCAGTGCTCGAAGAATATTATGTTTAAGTGATATGTACTCCCATTGTAAAAACAATGTTTTATTGAGTTTATCAAGGCTGTATTTATAGTTTTGCCCAAAACTACTATGATGCCTCATGTGTGACCGTTTATGTATATATGTATATAACCTGAAAGATGGCAGTCGTCAGCTTCAGCCCCCACGCATATAATGCGGGGGTGTTCGCAGAAGATGCATTTTCACACTTGATCCAATGTCTTGGTCCATTAAGGAGGTGATAGCGCAGCGAACTAGGCAATCGGACTATAATGATTTAACACTTTCACTTAGCCAGAGGAGTTTGACAGTGGGGCTACTATATAGCCCCTGGTGGCTCCGCGCTCATCCGAATTCGGGGCGCGTACATGCCTGGCCGGGAAACGGCCCTTCGTTAAGGCGGAGGAATCCCGAAGATTCCGCTAGGTCATTGAGTGGTTGACCAGTCTCACGCTATATCATGATAGTTAGTTTTCGGCTTTCTCTACTGAGGTGCTCATCCGGATGAACTAGGGCACAATCGCAGTAGTTCTCCTGGTGCCGCCTTAGCCGATAGAGCGGAATGTAAGGCAGCAAAACACAGGAGCCGGGCAAACCCAACATTTGACCAAAGACATGATTCGGAGCTGATGCATATAAGGCCAAACTCGCGAGCCGAACACTCCCTAAGGTATTCGGTCTTTATGATGTAAACCGGGCTAAATGGTGCCCTTTGTAATAAGCCCTTGGTGTCCAGGTACACACAATATTTTGACATGGCCACATGCCAATACATCAGCATCCTTCTCAATTGTACTGAGAATCCGGGGGATGTGTATCAACAAGAGACAGTAAAAAAGGTTTACGCGGGGTCTTAATCTAAAAAGAATCCTTGGAACGGGTCCCTGTTGCACGTCTGCGCCTGTGTCTCCGTTGTGCCGTATCCTGGACGGGTGTAGCACGATGGTCATCTATAAAATAGAGGAACTTAGTTGAAAAGTTGTCGTGCAAAAAGGTAGGTTATACTAAATAAACCATGTACAGTTCAAGATAAGTAAGGTTGAGCCTAATTGTCACTTGTGTACACGCGTTGAGCCCCTTGTATTGTAATAGGGGTATAGCCATCAAACATGTATCGATTATATATAGCCACACCGGACTCGTCTAACCGTGTCCGTGGTCTTAACGACCTGTCAGATGCTCTAGTTGGTGGGGCCGTTTAGTGTGCGGCTGCCAAGGCAGCCGCACGGTCTTCCGCGCGCAAGGAGCGCTCAATATTTCCATTTACTGTAATGATGCCACATGGACCGGGCATCTTAAGCATGAGAGAAGCGTAATGCGGTATTGCGTTAAAGCGAGCGAAAGCTTCGCGTCCGAGTAGTGCTTGATAGCCACTTTGGAACGGAGCAATGTGGAAGGTTAACTTTTCGTTGTGGAAGTTATCGAGAAAGCCGAATATAACCTCTAGTAGCAGGGAGCCCATGCAATGGGCTTCTGGGCCTGGCGTTACTCCTTTAAAGGTAGTATGTCTATGGCTGATTTTTGTTGGGTCTATCCCCATTTTGCGGACTGTGTCCTGATATATCAGGTTTAAACTACTGTCGCCGTCCATCAGTACTCGTGTGAAGTGGTATCCGTCAATTATCGGGTCTAACACCAAGGCAGCCCATCCTGCATGCCGGATACTTGCCGAGTAATCCCGATGGTCAAAGGTGATCAGTTGGGACGACCAGTGGCAGAACTCCGCGGTGATAGGCCCTGGGGCATGTGTCTCTGGGAGTGCCGCTTTGTTTCTCCCCTTTGTCACGTGTAACACGTTTACTGTTTTGACTTCTGGTGGGAATTTCTTCTGTTCCCCAGTGTTTTGCTTGCGAGGCTCGTCCTTGTCTTCGCTTGGTGTATCCTGCCCCTTGTGTTCGGAGTTGAGCTAGCCGGACTGCTGGAAGACCCAACATTCTCTATGGGTATGATTTGCAGGTTTATCGGGGGTGCTGTGGATCTGACATATTTTGTCCAGAATCTTGTTTAGGCTGGACAGTTCATCTCGGTTGCCTTTGGAGGACAGCTTTTCCTGACCTGGTCGAGAGCTTCTGAATCCGGCGTTTACGGCCGCGCTCTTCGGGCTGTCTTCTTCATTCCGGCGCTTGTTTTTGCTGCGTCGTGGCTTCCCGTTTCCGTCCCTGTCTTCAGATGTACTTGGGTCGCTGGTGTTGCATTGAGCTAACCAGCTGTCCTCGCCCGCGCAAAAGCGGGTCATGAGGCTTGTTAATGCTACCATTGTTCTCGGCTTTTCTTGGCCGAGGTGTCTGGCAAGCCATTCGTCTCGAACGCTGTGCTTGAAAGCTGCTAAGGCTTCGGCGTCCGGACAGTCGACTATTTGGTTCTTTTTAGTGAGAAACCTGTTCCAAAGCTTTCGGGCTGACTCTCCGGGCTGTTGAGTTATATGACTTAAATCGTCTACATCCGGTGGTCGGACATAGGTCCCTTGAAAATTTGCCCAAAAAGCGTCTTCGAGCTCTTCCCAGCTTCCAATGGAGTTTTCGGGGAGGCTTTTAAGCCAGTGCCGAGCTGGCCCTTTGAGCTTGAGGGGTAAGTACTTGATGGTGTGGAGATCGTCTCCTCGAGCCATGTGGATATGGAGGATGTAGTCCTCAATCCAGACTCCAGGGTTTGTCCTTCCGTCGTATGCCTCTATGTTTACGGGTTTGAATCCCTCTGGAAATTTATGGTCCAGCACCTCATTGGTGAAACATAGGGGGTGTGTGGCACACCTGTATTTGGGTGTACCGTGGTATTCGGATTTTTGTTGTGTTGCATTGCATGCTGGAGCGTGCTTGCTTGGTCCGTAGATGGATCTGGTTGCGTCGTCCTTTTGATGCGAGTCCTCACGTGGATCGTGTACTGGCTTGTGTGCAGCGTCGTTTGCTGCTCTATGTTGGCCACGAGGTCGTCTATCCGACCGGATGGCTATTTTGTTTTTTGATTGCGGGGGATCTAAGGCCTCCTCATCGAATTCAGGTAGCAGCTTTCGCTTCGGGTAGCTCTTCATGTGGCGACTACCGTCGTATTTTGCTGCAGTGTTGAGTACTTCACTCCATCTAATTCTGAGTGTGTCTTGTGCAGCCCTGAGCCTTTTCTTCTGCTTTTTCAGACTCCTCGCAGTGGCAACAAGCCTTTGATGGGTATTATGTTGCTCCGGGTGCCTGTCCGGTGTGATGTCATCCGGACTGTTATCTTCGCCGGAATCGGGTTGTTCGGTTTGATTCTTCATGTTGTCGTGGTCGGATGGTCGTTCAATGCCGTGTTTATCGTCCACTGGCTCACCCTGCTCTATCGCTGGGTCTATATGATCACTGTTTCTGCCGAGGTGGGATTTGGAGCGGCGCTTACGCCGCCGCTTTGACTGCTTCTCGAGGGAACGATCCTTCGCTGCGTCCTTCCGTTCCTCGTCATCGTTTTCTTTGGGTGTGTCCACCATGTATACATCATATGATGAAGTGGGTGTCTAGTGCCCTGTGGGCAGTGGCTCTTGTTCATCTCCTGCATCATCGTCCATACCATCGATGTCTTCGGAGTCGAAGTCGAGCATGTCGGTCAAATTGTCGAAAGTGGCTACTAAGTGGGTGGTGGGTGGGTGGCGAATTTCTTCGTCATCCGCATCGCAATTCTGCCGAACATAGTTCGGTCGGGACTCTCCTGACAAGGATAGAGACTTTAATGAATTAAGTATGTCGCCGAAGGGCGAGTGCTAAAAGATATCCGCGGAGGTGAACTCCATGATCGGCGCCCAGTCGGATTTGATAGGCATGGGCGCGGACGGTTCGGAGTCCATGGCCCGGGAAGAGTCCGGTAGTTCGGCGTCACAGTTCTCGTGAAGGGTAAGGTAGATACTCGGCTCGATCGCCGCTAAGAATACGGCCTCCGTGGTGGGGTCTATCCACCCGTCCATGGATGGCGCAATTGGCTCCGAATTGAGGGTCGGAGCGGTAGCCGGTGCGGTCTCCTGAACACTGTTCGATGGTAGAGCTAAATCATGCTCATCGTGACCGTGCGGCGCACTCGGCAGGGGCTCGAATCCATCGAAGATGAAGTCTCCGCGGATGTCCTGCCGTGTAGTTTAAGCTTCCAAACCTGACCTGGTGGCCAGGGGCGTAACTCTCGATCTGCTCCAGATGGCCAACCGAGTTGGCCCGCAGTACGGAGCCGCCTAATACAAAGATTTATCCGGGGAGAAAAGTCTCACCCTGGACTGCGTCGCTATCGACGATCGAAGGAGCCATCAAGCCTGACGAGGATGACACGGAGGAACTCTCAATGAAAGCACCAATGTCGGTGTCAAACCGGCGGATCTCGGGTAGGGGGTCCCGAACTGTGCGTCTAAGGCGGATGGTAACAGGAGGTAGGGGACACGATGTTTACCCAGGTTCGGGCCCTCTTGATGGAGGTAATACCCTACGTCTTGCTTGATTGTTCTTGATAATATGAGTAGTACAAGAGTTGATCTACCACGAGATCAAAGAGGCTAAACCCTAGAAGCTAGCCTATGGTATGATTGTATGTTGTCCTATGGACTAAACCCTCCGGTTTATATAGACAACGGAGGGGGCTAGGGTTACACAGAGTTGGTTACAAGGAAGGAGATCTACATATCCGTATTGCCAAGCTTGCCTTCCACGCCAAGGAGAGTTCCATCTGGACACGGGACGAAGTCTTCAATCTTATATCTTCATAGTCCAACAGTCCGGCTAAACGATATAATCCGGCTGTCTGGATACCCCCTAATCCAGGACTCCCTCACTCGTCCTCAACTGGATCAAGAGATCGAGGGACGTCATCGAGCTGAACGTGTGCTGATCGCGGAGGTGCCGTACGTTTGGTACTTGGATCAGTCGGATCTTGAAGACGTTCGACTACATCAACCGCGTTACTAAACGCTTCCGCTTACGGTCTACGAGGGTATGTGGACACACTCTTATACTCCAACTCCGCCCATGTTTTAGGGTTAGCATTTTGATAGCTCATTTTGGAGATAGAGCCTTGCTCATTGATAGGTCTCCAACATATCTATAATTTTTTATTGTTATGTGCTGTTATATTATCATTCTTGGATGTTTTATAATCATTTTATAGTCTTTTTATATCCTTTTTGGTATTAACCTATTGACATAGTGCCAAGTGCCAGTTGCTGTTTTTTGCATGTTTTTTACATCGCAGGAAATCAATACCAAATGAAGTCCAAACGCAGTGAAACATTTTGTGGATTTTTTTGGACCAGAAGACATCCAATGGGCCGAAGAAGCCCTCGTGGGTTGTGCCCACCTCAGGTGTCCTCAGACCTCCTCTTTACTCTATAATTACCCCAATATTCTAGAAACCCTAGGGGAGTCGACGAAAATCAATTCCAGCCGTCGCAGAGTCCAGAACCACCAGATCCCATCTAGACACCATCACAGAGGGGTTCATCATGTCCATTGGTGCCTCTCTGATAATATGTGAGTAGTCTTTTGTAGACCTTTGGGTCTGTAGTTAGTAGCTAGATGGCTTCCTCTCTCTTGTGTGATTCTCAGTACAATGGGCTCTTGGAGATCCATATGATGTAATTCTTTTGCGGTGTGTTTGTTCGGATCCGATGAACTTTGAGTTTACAATCAGATCTATCTCTTTTTATCCATGAAAGTTATTTGAGTCTTCTTTGATCTCTTATATGCATGATTGATTATAGCCTCGTATTTCTTCTCCGATATTTGGGTGTTGTTTGGCCAACTTGATCTATTTATCTTGCAATGGGAAGAGGTGCTTTGTGATGGGTTCGATCTTACGGTGCTTGATCCCAGTGACAGAAGGGGAACCAACACGTATGTATCGTTTCTATTAAGGATAACAAGATGGGATATATTTCTACATAACTAGATCTTGTCTACATCATGTCAACATTCTTATTGCATTACTCCGTTTCTCCATGAACTTAATACAATAGATGCATGCTGGATAGCGGTCGATGTGTGGAGTAATAGTAGTAGATGCAGGCAAGAGTCGGTCTACTAATCTTGGATGTGATGCCTATATAATGATCATTGCCTGGATATCTTCATGATTATTTGAATTTCTATCAATTTCCCAACAATAATTCGTTTACCCACTGTTTGCTATTTTTCTCGAGAGAAGCCACTAGTGAAATCTACGGGCCCTAGGTCTCTTCTTTAATATATTTGCCTTTGCGATCTATTTTCTTTTGCTTTTATTTTTACATCTATTAAACCCAAAAATACAAAAATACCTTGCTGCAATTTATTTTATCCGAGATCTATTTATCCTATCTATCATATTTTTATCACATCCGTTTGCCAATTTCTAGCGCCGTTACCTGAAAGGGATTGACAAGCCCTTTTACACATCGGGTTGCGGGTATTTGTTATTTGTGTGCAGGTGTTGTTTACGTAGTGTTGCTTGGTTATCCTACTGGTTCGATAACCTTGGTCTCATCACTGAGGGAAATACCTACCGTCGTTGTGCTGCATCATCCCTTCCTCTTTGGGGAAATACCGACGTAGTTCTAGCCGACATCAAAAGGAATTTCTGGCACCGTTGCCGGGGAAGATCAAGTCAAGATAGTCTCCCGTCAACTTGCCAATTTTTGGCGCCATTACCGGGGAGATATCATCAACATCTACCAGGTTCCTAATCACAAATCTCATCTCCTCGTAATTTACATTATTTGCCATTTGCCTCTCGTTTTCCTCTCCCCCACTTCTCGAAAATTTGTCGTTTTATTCGCCCTCTTTTTCGTTCGCCATTTTTTGCTGGATCTATTTTTTAGTACAATCTTGTTGTGTAGTCACAATGACTCAAGAGAACACCAAGTTGTGTGATTTCTCAAATACCAACAATAATGATTTTATTGGCACTCCCCTTGCTCCTCCCGCCACTAGTGTGGGGTCTTGTGATATTAATATTGCTTTGCTAAATCTTGTTATGAAAGATCAATTTTCCGGTACTCCTAATGAGGATGCCGCGTCACATATTAATAACTTCCTGGAATTATTTGATATGCAAAAGAAAAAAGATGTGGACAATGATTTTGTGAAGATGAAATTATTTTCATTTTCTTTGCGTGATTCTGCAAAAATTTGGTTTTCTTCTTTGCCTCGCAATAGTATTGATTCTTGGAATAAGTGCAAAGATGCCTTTATCACTAAGTATTTTCCTCCCGCAAATTTTTTTCCCTTAGAAACCAGATCATGAATTTCAAGCAACTTCAACATGAGCATGTTGCACAATCTTGGGAAAGGATGAAAATGATGCTAAGGACTTGCCCAACTCATGGGTTAAATCTTTGGATGATCATACAATTTTTTACATAGGGTTGAATTTTGTTTCTCGTAATCTTTTAGATTCCGCCGCGGGTGGTACTTTTATGGAAATTACTTTGGGTGAAGCCACCAAATTGCTTGATAAAATTATGGAAAATTATTCACAATGGCATACCGAAAGAGCTCCTACTAGTAAAAAAGTTAATTCGGTTGAAGAAGTTTCTTCTTTGAGTGAAAAGGTTGATGCTCTTATGAAATTGGTTGCTAGTAAAAGTGATCCTATTGATTTCCATGATATTCCTTTGTCTACTTTGATTGAGCAAAATAGTGATGCCATAGATGTGAATTTTATCTCGCAAAACAATTTCAATAATAATGCTTATAGAGGTAATTTTAATCCTAGGCCTTTTCCTAGTAATTCCTCTAATAATTATGGTAATTCTTATGGAAATCCTTCTTATAATAATAATAGGAACACATATGATCTTGAGAATAGTATTAAAGAATTTATCAACACGCAAAAAGTTTTCAACACTACCATAGAAGAAAAGTTGAATAAGATTAATGATTTGTCTAGAAGTGTTGATAGAATCTCTCATGATGTAGAAAATCTCAAGATGAAAATTTTTGTGCCTAAAGTTGAGGAATCAGTTGAAGCTCTTTATGTTTTTGTGGATGAAAGTAAGAAAATAACTGCTATGCTTAGAAAAAACATTTTCTAGTGATTGCTTTCGTAAAAGTGAAGATCTTAAAATGATTGGTGTTTCTTATATTGATTCCTTGTTTAGTAAAATTAATATTGATGAAAAAGGGACTGGAGAAGAGTCAACTTTAGCTATAAGGCATCCCGATAATTCGGAGGGTGAAAATCTTGTTGAGAAAATTGATAAAAGTGGGTTTGAAGAGGTCAAAACTTTAACTAGTGATGTGCCCACTCTTTTGGATTACAAAGACTTTAATTATGATAGCTGCTCTTTGATTGATTGTATTTCATTTTTGCAATCCATGATAAATTCACCCCATGCTTATGAACAAAATAAAGCTTTTACTAAACATATTGTTGATGCTATTATGAAAGATTTAGAAGAAAAGTTGGAACTAGAAGTTTCAATTCCTAGAAAATTACATGATGAGTGGGAACCTACTATCAAGCTCAATGTTAAAAATTATGACTGTTTTGCTTTGTGTGACTTGGGTGATAGTGTTTCTACAATTCCGAAATCTTTATGTGATGTGCTTGGTCTTACTGGTATTGAAGAGTGTTCTTTAAATTTGCACTTGGCGGATTCGACTATTAAAAAGCCTATGGGAAGAATTAATGATGTTCTTATTCTTGCAAATACGAATTATGTGCCCATAGATTTTATTGTTCTTGATATTGATTGCAATCCGTCTTATCCAATTATTCTTGGTAGACCATTTTTACGCACTATCGATGACGTGATTGATATGAAAGAAGCCAATATTAATTTCCAATTTCCATTAAGGAAGAGTTAGGCCACCATATGAATCAATCATGAGGGCATCTTATGGATCTAAGAACAAAGATGACAAAACTTAGATACTTACTTTATGCCTAGCTATGGGCGTGAAACAATAAAGCTTGTTCGGAGGCAACCCAATGAATAAAATTTACTTAGTTTTTTGCTTCCTGTTATTGAGTGTTAGCATAATTATGCTACTGTTATGATTGTGTTTTTTCTGTTTTAATTAGTGTTTGTGCCAAGTAAAGCCTTTAGGATCTTCTTGGGTGATAGTTGTTTGATCTTGCTAAAAAACAAAAACTTTTCCACTCACGAAAATAATTTTCATTTTTAACAAGAGAGCGATAAAATACCAATTATTTTTGCAGAAGATTAATATACAAATTTATCAGGCCGTCAAAACACCCAGATTGCTACAGACTGTTCGGTTTTCGACAGATTCTGTTTTCTTTGCGTTGTGTGCTTGTTTTGATGATTCTATGGTTTTATTTGAAGAGTTTTTGCCATAGAAAAGTTGGAATACAGTAGATATAATGCAAGAATAAAATATGAATTGGTTTGCAACAACACTTATAGTAGTGATTTGTTTTCTTATACTAATGGATCTCATGAAGTTTTTTATGTGATTGAAGTCAAGTTTTGGGTGAGATCACGATGGATGAAGGAATAAGGAGTAAGAAGAGCCTAAACTTGGGGATGCCCCCGTGTGGCATCCCTTCTTTCTTCTAACGGCCATCGGTATTTTACTCGAAGCTATATTTTTATTCTTCATATATTATGTGTTTTGCTTGGAGCCTCTTGTATGATATGAGTCTTTGCTTGCTTTTCTTTGTGTTTTAAGTCTTGATTCCTTGCTGGACACACCTATTTTTGAGAGACAAAATTATGCCATGACTTGTTAGAATTTCTCTCTATGCTTCACTTAAATTTTTATGATCTATAGATTTGCTCTAGTGCTTCACTTATATCTTTTAGAACATGGTGTGCTTTAGTATTTTTGAAGAAATGCTCTCTTGCTTCACTTATATTTTTTGAAAGTTAGTAAAAAAATTAAGAAATTCTCTCTTGCTTCACTTAAATTAATTTGAGAGAAAGAAATATTATGATCATGATCTTCACTTATATTTGTTTGAGCTTATCAAAAGCAACTCATGAAAATTAGTTCCAAAGTGGTAGATATACAAGAAGGATATAATAAAAACTTTCATGAAGATCATTGGACAAAATAAAGTTGATTCCTTGTAATAGTTTTGAGATATGATGATGTGATATGTGAGTCATGTTGATGAGTAATTGTGCTTTAGTAAGAATATTGGTGTTAAGGTTTGTGGTTCACTATGCAAGCATGAAAGTAAATAGTCATGCAATGAAATTACATCCTACTTGTGGTGCATTATTCAGTGTTAATTATGCTTAATGCTCGCTTATGAGATTATTCTTTTCTTGGTTGTTCGCTTCTCAATCTTTTGCTAGCCTTCATTTTGCACTAAGTATGATAACTACTTGTGCATCCAAAATCCTTCAAACCAGTTTTGCCACATGAGTCCACTATATCTACCTATATGTGGTATTCTTTTGTTGTTCTAAGAAAATTTGTATGTGCCATCTCTAATATTCAAAATAATTTTTTTCCTTTTGTGTGCTCGTACCGCTCGCGAGGCGGAAAGGGGTGGTTAATATTTTCCATACTAGATGTGTTATTCTCACGATGAGTGTTTATTCACTTGTCATTGCACGAGAGTAAGGCAAAGGTATTTGGGATGCCCAGTCCCAAATGAAAAATGAATTTACTTTATGTTGTCAAATAATAAATTCCTTGGAAAGTGTTGGTATGGAAGGCACCCGTGGATACGGTTAGCCATGTTAAGTGAAACTATTGTGGAAAAAGGAATAAACTTTATTTTCTGTTTGGGAACCTCCTATGATATATCTAGCATGGAAAGTGTTGGGAACTCTAAGTTGTTTTTGTTGGTGGGAAAAGTATGCCTCTCAAAATGTTTTATCTCTCAATTTTTGCTTTGAGCTCTGGCACCTCTACAAATCCCTACTTCCCTTTGAGAAGGGCCTTTCTTTTACTTTATCAAATTTTAATTTTTAATTTGAGTCTA